>NC_091478.1:72888121-73190831 GCF_036971445.1 Narcine bancroftii
AGTTAGGAGTGGTCAAGTGTGAAAAGCTATACCGAGACACTGAACGGCCAATTTAGTGATATACAAGTGTGAAAGGAGCTATAAGCTGCACAACTTGCATGTTGCAAGAGGTCTTGCAATATTTTAATGTTTCATACCAGATTTATTGTCAGAGAACAGACATGACAACCCTGAGATACTATTCCAGCAGGCCAGGCCGACTTTCTACGGATTGGGTGTGCAAAAAAACTGTACTCAGGAAAAGAAACTAGACAAAAGAGAGAAATGTAAACAAGAAGTGAGTGGAAATGAACTGTCTGTGCATTGTTGAATATAAATATTCAATAATAAATAAAATGCAAAGTAAAAGTCCTTTAAAGATTCTCTGGTTGAGTTTTGGTTCAGTGATTAATTTTGGGAAATTTATGGCCCAGCCGGGACTGTTACCATGCTGTATCTCCAAATTAAAAATTATATTGTTCATAGTTTTCATTTCCAATACTGTACTTGCTTTTAACACTGCAATCATCACTTTTTTCCCCCTCAAAAACTCTGCTGCTTTTGTCCTTGACAACTTTCTATTACCCTCAATAATTATTCAGTGCTGGGAGCTTCGAAAATTCGCAACTTCTTCCTCCAACCAGGTTTTGCCATGTCATAGCACTGAGACAGACATTTATCAACATTGCCAACAGTATCCCATTTAGTTGTGACAATGTAATGCTATCATTCCTCAGTAGTATTTACATGGTCAACCATCATTATCATCCACGAACACTTCCCAACCATCATTCATCTGAATTCAGCGATACTCAGAGATTCAGCCACAGTGATGTCCTTTCCTGCTACACATCAATACCTGCAGCATTCGCCAAGGATCTATTATTGGCTTCCTTCTACATTCTCTTTTTGCCACCCTCAATGACTTCCAAAGCAACATACATGAGGTGCAATTACAGAATGGAGAGATTCTGAGGTCAAGAACAAGACAGAAACAATTAAAATAAAGACAGGAGTGAAATGCATTCTCAGAGAGTGAGCACTCACTCCACAATCTAAGAAGGGAGGTGATTGGAAGAAACGAAATGTTTCCTCTGATAAACAGCAACTGTGGTGATACGACCACCAGCCTACAGCAGGGGGCAATCTCTGCACCTGCAGGAAGCCGACCTGACTATAAACCTGGGCCGGCCCCTCCTAAGCCAGTCACACGGGGAGCCACCAAGGCATGAACTAGTGTTCAGACTTTTACTGGAATAAAGCCTGTTGTACAGTCTTTTGAGTTTTGAGCTTGCTTGCTGCTTCCTCAGTGCACCTTTCGAAACGTAGCAGGGTTGTAGGTTAATGGGTGTAAATTGGGCGGCACAGACACGTGGGCCACAATGGCCTGTTACCATGCTTTTTGTCTAAATTTAAATTTATATTAGATACTGTCGGACTCTGGCTTTACCCTACCCTTAATTTAGTCTATATGTCGTCTGAGTCCAGCATGTTCGTTAAATGAAGTGATAGGAGAAGGTATTTGGTTCAACAATCAGTTTATTACACAGCACAAGAATAAAGCTTTACAGAGCTCTGGTTCTGTTGTTAGTTCATAGGTCACCTGCACAGTGAGCTATTCCCCAAGACTGACCTCTACTGTCCAGTCTCTACAGTTTATATAGCTCAACCTTATCATACAGAACAAAAGTTGGCTTCCTTTGCTAGATTTCATTATCATACAGAACAAAAGTTGGCTTTCTTTGCTAGATTTCTTGCATAAGATTTATCACAAGTAATTTCCTGCTCTGCAGATATCTGGGGTGTAGAGCTCCCATCTTAATCCTCAAGGTCAGAATATCCTGTTGTTTTGATCGAAATCAATTCATACCCCAGATATTTTTAATTATTTCTTTGTTCTCATCTGGCCATATTCTTCTGTTCTACTCAACACCTCCTTCTGAGTTAGTTTTCATTCTCTTTGTTTCTGACAGTCTCTGTCAGGATTCTCTTTGTTCTTGTCTGGCCATCGTCTCATGTGCTAATCAACACCTCCTTTTGCCTTAACATTCCTACTAAATTGTTTCATACATATTCTCTCTTTTGTTTGGGAGCAGACAATTCTAAACCTACTGTAATCAGCCAACTTTGCTACATACTGTGGCTGCCCCTTACTTACATTACTCTTTCCCTTCACCATGAGGTAAATATTAAATTGTTACATAGTACTGGATTCATGTATACAAACTGAATAGTACATAAGCATATATTCTACATATTTTCTATGATTAATTAACCCCTATATTCCAACAATACCATGACAAACACAATGGAAAAAGTTAGACAAACAAGTCTGCATATGCTGTGATCGTAGTTTCCTGCAAAGAAAATGCTAGAGGAACTCAGCAGATCACGTAACATTCCTTATGGTAAAGATAAATAACTAACATTTGGACCCTAAGCCCTAAGCCAAGGTGCGATCAAAAAGCAGGAAGGTGCCTGGATAAAAAAAGTTGAGGGGAGGGGCAGGGGGAGGTGTAATGGAAACTGGAGGTTGATATTACCCAGATGTAATATTTGGTGTTATTCTTCCAATTTACTGGCAGTGCATGAGATGATGGGCAAACATATCAGCATGGAGTGGGGCTCAGAATTGAAATGGTGGGTGTAGCGCAAAGAAAAGCTCTCACGACTGGAGGGAGAACAAACATTTATTAGCTTATAACTATGGATAGAGTTTCACAGTAGTCTTCCAAAGGGTTCTGGGTTTAGGCGGGAAACCAGGGTTATATATGAGTAGATGGGGGTGGAGCCAGGAGGCCGGGCCAGCCATCGGTACAACACACTCCCAGTGAATCCCAGTTCACTGCGTTCACTCCTTCCTGTAAAATTTAGGGTCTGTGAATGAAGACAAAGAACATGGGTTCAGGAAAAAAAATTGAAAAATATACAGTGATTTACAAATTTACAGTGTTAAGCAGTCCGGGGCGGGGGGGTGGGGGGGTCTGGAGATCATGGGAGCACCTTAGCACAGGGGGCCTTGGACTCTTTGGGTCTCCTGGTTCCCTTGTGAGGAAATGGGGTGGTCTGAGTCTCCAGCTGAACGGTGGAAGAAGATGCACTTTCCTCCTGAACCAGATCCCCCAAGGACCTGATTAGGGGTGGCAGGAATGAGCTCCATGGCTCGCAGGGCACTTGCAATGGACACTGTTCCTGAGGGTGCCGGGTCTCTGATAGAGACGGTGTCCTCCCTACCATCAGGGTACTCCACATAAGCATACGTGGCATTGGCATGGAGCAGTTTCACCCTTTCCATCAGGAGGTCAGTCTTGCTTCTCCTCATGTGCTGCCTGAGAAGGTCTGGACCAGGAATGGTGAGCCAGGTTGGGAGTGTAGTTTCCAATGCTGACCTTCTTTCGAAATTGAATAGGAGCTCGTGAGGAGTCGCGTTGATCACGGTACATAGTAGCTACTGGATGGAATGGTGTGCCATAGGGAGGACTTCCTGACAGCTTGAATCTGGAAGGCTTTTTGACTTCAGTGCCAGTTTGACAGCCTTCCAGACTGGAGTGTTCTCCTTTTCAACCTGCCCATTCCCCCGGGGATTGTAGCTAGTAGTCCTGCTGGACTAATGCCCCTCGCCAGCAAGTACTGGGGTAGCTCGTCACTCAAAGGCTAAGCCCCGGTCACTATGAATGTAGCTGGGATACCAGAACAGGGTGAAAATGGAGTCTAGGGCCTTTATGACTGATGAAGTGGATGTGTGTGTGGACATGGAATGGCGAATGGGAAGTGGGATTACTCATCAATGATAGAGAGGAAGAAGGTGTTCCCATTTGTGGAGGGTGAGGTCCCTTAAAATCGACACGGAGCCTTTCGAAGGGGCTGGATGACTTGAATAGGTACACCTTTGCAGGGCGGTAGAAGTGCAGCTTGCACTCTGTGCAGACCTGGCAAGACCTGGTCATTTCCCTGACATCTTCCATGGAGTAGGGCAGATTGGGCGCCTTGACAAAATGAGCCATGCGGGTGACCCCTAAATGGCAGAGCTCATTATACAGAGACAGCAGTTGGCTGGTGTGCGCAAAGCCACAGCTTCCTCTGGATAAGGCATCTGGAGGGTCATTCAGGGCTCTTGGCTGGTAGGCGATGTCATAATTGTAGGTGGAGAGTTCGATCCTCCACCTAGCAATCTTTTTAATTTTTCCCCTCTTGGTCAGTGAGGAGTGCAAATCTTCTACCAACCAGGTAGTGTCTCCAGTGCCTAACAGCTTCTACAATGGCTTGAGCCTCCTTTTCCACAGAGGGGTTCCAGAGCTCATGGCCATGTAATTTCTGAGAAAAAATACAACCGGCCTGCCTACCTGGTTGAGTGCAGGGCTACATTCAAAGAGTTGCTTTCTACTTGGAAAGATACATTCCTTTCCACCATATGCACGGCAGCTTTCACCATGTGATTCCGGAGGTAGTTAAAAGCCGTTTGGGCACCATTGATAGGGGGAAATTAGTGGCTTTTAAGAGAGGGAAAACCTTATCAGCATATTGAGGGATACACTGGGCATAATATGAGAAAAACCCCAGGCATCTCCTCAAAGCCTTTGTGGTCCTGGGAATGGGGAGCTCTAACAGAAGGTGCATCCTATTGGGGATGAGGCCAATGATGTCATTCTCCACCACGAAGCCGAGGATAGCCAGATGTTTAGTCCTGAACACGCACTTGTCAGAGTTATAAGTGAGGTTTAGGGTTTTTGCCTCATAGAGAAAGCTTTGGAGGTTGGTGTCATGGTCTTCCAAGGTATGGCCACAGATGGTAGGGGAAGGTAGCCTTCAACCCATACTCATCCCCCATTCTGTCTATCTGCCTGTGAAAGATAGAAACTCCATTAGTAATACTGAAATGGACCTTCTGGAATTGACAGAGACAACCGTTAGTCTCAAATGCTGTGTATGGGTGGTCCTCAGAATGGATTGGCAGTTGGTGATAAGCAGCTTTCAGGTCGATGGTCGAATAGACCTGATATCGCATAATATTATTCACCGATTAATAGTTTGGCTATAGTCAATTACTAGCCTGGACTTGTTTTCCCCTTTTACTACTTGCACTCTCCAAGGGCTGCTGCTTGGTTCGATGATAATCGAGAAGACATTGTGTCTCAGACTTTATGAAATCTAGGTCTGCTGTGCTGTACCTCCTGCTCTTGGTAGCAATAGATTTGCAGTCCAAGGACAGATTCAGGAAGAGAAGTGTGGAGGGGGGTCCATTTATCTTCACAATCACTATAGAGTTGCTGAGCTGGTGAGATCTGTTCTGATCGAGGACCAGAGGCTAGGTCTCCGGAGACTCCATACTCCTCACTTGAGTGGCCCCCAACATCCTGGGTTGCCCTGCATGGATAAGATGGCATCAACCTCATGGCGCCTCAAGATGGCCGCCCTCCTTTCTCCTCCGACGATGGCACCGAGTTTGCATTTGAGTTGTGGCAAGATGGCCAAGCCTTTTCATGCTGTTTCCTCACAGCCACTGCCACCCTTCATCGGCATGTAGCTCAGCAAGCGGGCTCAGGTGAATTCAGGGGAGACAGTTTGGGGCTGGAATCAGATCCTGAACAGGCCATGGATAAACCCCTGCCCAATGCCCTTCTTGCCACAGCTGGAACACAGAGTCTTTAGGTGGGTAATGAGATCGGTGACGCTGGCTCTTGCAGAAAAAGCACCCCCTAGCATGGGAAGTGGTAGCCATTAGAGCAGGGGTAGCTGAAGCAGCCGGTCCTTGGAAGTGGTCACCTGGGTCACAGGCTTTGAGGTCATAATTCTTGAGCTTGGCCTGTTCCAATGATTTGGCCAGTTCAAGTGGCAAACCAGGTCCTTCTTTCTCGACTCGGGCATGTACCTCAAGCGGACCCCCGCGACTGGAGTGTCCCGGATCTGTTCTTCCTCATGAATGCAGCCCATTGCCGCTTCGTACTTGCACTTCTTGGCAAGCATCCACAGATCCAGCAAGTAGTCATCGATGGTCTCTCCTAGCCGCTGGTGATGTAGAGCGAGTTGGTGCCTTGCTAGGACCTTGTTTTAGGTACCTAGCCTTCAATGCCTTGATAGCAGCGTCATACATAGAGCAGTCCCTGATGACTGCATACCCTTTCGTTCCTACCCTCGAAACGAGTGCAATTTCCTGAGTTCATCAGAGTGGAAGATGTCTCTGGTCGCGTTCAGGTAGGCCTGGAAGCAGTCTAGCCAGTACGTGAACTCCTCAGCCACATCGGGGGACAGATGGTCTATCAGCAGCGTACCAGGGTTGAGTAGCACTTCCATCATTTAGGGAATAAGCTAATAAAATTGTAGTGCGATTAAAAGTTATCACGACTGGAGGGAGAACAAATGCTTTTATTAGCTTATAACTATGGGTTGGGTTTCATTGTAGTCTTCAGAAGGGTTCTGGGGTTAGATGGGAAACCAGGGTTATATGTGAGCAGATGGGGGTGGAGCCAGCCATCAGGACAACACACTACCAGTGAATCCCATTTCGCTACAGTTGGCCACTGGAATATTCCTGCTACTGCGGCAGACGGAGCCAAGGTGTTCAATAAATGATCTCCCAGTCTGCGTCCAGCCTCTCTGTTATAGAGGAGCCCACGAGAAGATCACCAGATGACCCCTGCAGATTCACGTGAAGTATTGCTTCTTGGAAAAAGTATTAATTACATTTCTTTGGTATTGTAAACTTTTTCTTACCAACTTCAAAGATAAAGGTTCCATTATTGTCATGTGATACTACATTTAGAATGTAATATACATTAAATTCTTTAACTTTTGTCTCCCCTAAGGTAGACAGAGAGTTGCCACTTTGTCCAGCACCCTCTACAAAAACCTACAGCACCTGGTGTTCCGAGGCCACAGGTTCAAATACTGACAAGGCTTCCAAGATCAGACAATTTCAGGTGTACTTCTTCACCCCTTCATTAAGGCAATGAAGGGCTCAAGCCCGAAACATTATGTGTCTTTATCTTTGCTATATAAAGGACACTGTTTGACCTGTTGAGTTTCCCCAACATTGTGTTTTTACTTCAATCACAGTGTCTGCAGACTTTCATGTTTTAGATCTGCTCCAGCCCAAAGTTATCCATGTGCAACATCAATCCAGTTTTCCACAATTCATTGCAGTTGTCTGATCTGTGGTATTCTTTAGGTTTCATATTTATTGTCATTCTTGCATTCTGCATATCACCTTTCAATATCATATTTTATTTTCTTCCATATGCCCTCATCATACCACTTGTACACTAGAAGCCCAATAGCCTGAATATGCCTGAGATTGCCTGATCTCAGAAGCTAAGCAGGCTCAGGCCTGGTCAGTACCTGGAGGGAAGACCGGCCAAGGAACACCAGGTGATGTCGGTTTCTGTGAGGGGCACTGGACAAAGAGGCGACTCTCAATCTGCCTTATGGTAGACAAAAGTTAAAGAATTTCATACATGTTATATTCTAAATGTAGTATTATACCTATAATACTAGTTCTGAAGGTACAAGGTTCCTTTCACTCTCATATAATGATACACTTTAATTTCTGCCTGCCTGCCTAATGTCACCATTAGTATTGCCCAGCCCCTCCTACAGTAGGAAAGAAAAAGCAAAAGAGTCTCTTCAGCGCCACCCTGTCTAAAGTCTTCTCTCAAGTGAAACCACACATTCTCACCTTTCCATTTTTGATTGGGGAGGGGGGAGGGGTGGAAAAAAAAAAATCACAGCCCAAATTATTGTCCCTTCATAGGTGCTCCCTGACCTTCTGATAATCTCCAAGCACTTTCTGATTTTATTTCGGATTCCCAGCATTTACAAGGTGACAAAGCTAGTTTTTTTTCCCCCCTCTTTGTAGCAACAAATCACGAGAGGAGCCCTAATAAAGAAATACAGGATTATGAAGGGCATCGACAGGGTGGACTCGCAAGGACCAGAGGGCATCTGTTTAAGGTGAGTGGGGGAAAGCTTATAGGAGATGTCAGAAGCTAGTTTAATATATAGAGAATGGTAGGTGCCGGCAATGCCTTGCCAGCATGATCGTGGAGGCTGGTACAATAGGGATTTTTAAGAGTCTTCGATGGGCACATGGATGTCAGAAAAATAGAGTTGTGGTGATATGTTTCCTCCATTGTATATAGTTATTTTTGGCTATATATGGAGCTGACCTGCCCACTGATGACTCATACCCTATGACTCCTCCCCCGTGTCTTGGGCCATAAAGGTCAAGCCACCTCTCCCTTCCCTCCATTCCTGTACGTGGATCTGGGGCAGCAAGGATCTTCTGTATATTAAAGCCTATCACTCCCTCAGCATAGTCTTGGTGGTTACTCATAGTCCACTACAATAGTGTTATCGGTGTGTGGTAGGGAAAGATTAGGTTGTTGTGGAGTAACATTGAAAGATGGAGGTGCTAGTGGAGCCACTGTAGCAGACATGCAGCGCTCCCGTGGGGTCCAGCTGTCCAATCAACTGTCGTCAACTCCGCGCAGGCTTTGAATGGCCCATTGTGGGAGCTGACGGTGGTTTTAGTTGAAATCCCACCACCACTGTTTGCGCCCAAGATGGTGGGGCCTATTAATCGGCAGTCACGGGGGCTGCAGACTCTGGGGAAGTGGAGGACTGGAGCAGGGCATCAGAAGATGGGAAGATCATGCACTAACTGAGAAGGAGAAGCGGAGGAGACTATCTCCAGGGACGGTGACCGCGGCTGAGGGACCAGTGGATGCGGCGGGTTGCTGGCGACTCAAGGTGAGGAACCTGTGGCCTACCAGAGACCGCTCCGGGAGGCTCGCACCAAGCTGCTGACTGCTGGAGACTGGCTGGAGGTGTACCAGGTATCGGAACTCAGATGCAAGGAGGTGTCAGAGGTGCAGATCTGGAACTCGGGTTGCCAATGGTTTGGACTGGACTCAGTGTGGCTGCAGAGGTGCTGGAGGTGAATCTACAGACACGATGACTCTGGGGGGAAACTCTCTTTTGCTTCTATCTCTCACTAACTGTAAGGCTATAAGAGGTGCTTAGACAATTCCTGCCAGTGGTGAATCTGTCTGCCTTGCAACAGGCAAAAATAAATTTCATGCAATAGGACACTGTTTTATTACTAAGATAATAAGTTGAATCTTGATTCTTAAGTTGACATAGGTCGACACAAAATTGTGGTCAGGAGAGCTGCTATGCAATGACTGCAGGGCTTTTTTTTTTGCCTTTCAGTTACTCGGTCCCTTGAAGTTAGTCTGACCATGATATTCTGTAGTGAAAATTCCAAGTGGAAATGTTGATGAAAGAAAATGTAAAGCGGGTATCCTTGGCCCAATTTGCCCTTTAGCTGTGTGACATAATGTAGTCTGCAGTCAATATTATACAGACATTCAAAACCACCAAAATTAAAGGCAAGAAACTGAAAGGTGGAGAAAGGAGAATGAACAAAGACTGCAAGAATCATAAAAGCCTCACTGCAAGCAAATAAACATGAATTGGAGGAAATTCAGAGAGATTCACCTTGATCATATAATGAACACTTTTGCAAGACAAGATTCATATGGCATCATAGTCAGAAAATGAAGCAAAAGATCATAAAGACGAGACATTTCAGGAGACAGGAGACTTGCTTTGCAAATACATATATCCTTGTAAGTGGGTGAACAGGTCAAAGTGAAAATAAAGGCGGCAGATAAAACTTTGGAATGTATAACCAAAGGGGATTGAAAACAGAAGCAGAGAGGTCGTGACAACTGCAATACGATGACAAGGCCACATCTGGAATACTGATGCAATTTTAAGTTCCCCACTAAGAGCAGAATTCTCATTCCGGAGAAAATATATTGCAGGTACTTAAAGTGTGAGAAGAGGTCCGAGTTAAAAGGAAAGGCTTGACCAATTGAGGCTCAATTCATCGCTGCCATGAATATTTAACTCACTTGCAGAATTGGCTTTTTTTTTTATATAAATGAATAATTTCAAGGAGATAAATCTGATCCCAGAGAACACAATCTTCAGACTATGGCAGATAGAAGGAGAGAGTTAGAAGGAATGCTTACATGGAGGGAGCTGCATTTTGGATGCTTTGCTCAAGTGAGAAATTAATGTGGCAATTAATCAAAATTCAAAGTTTAAATATTTATTGTCAGAGTGTGGGTGTATATATATATATCATATACAACCCTAAGATTCCTTTTCCTATGGGCAAAGCAAGATTGCCACTTAAACTGTACTCAAGATGATATGTTCACATGGAAACAAATTAGGAAATGTACACGTTATTCAATCAGGGAGAAAAAAACTATAAAGTGCTAAAGTAAGAATCCTTCAATGAGTCACTGATGGAGTTTGTTGTTTAGGAGTCTAATGGCAGAGGGGTAGCAACTGCTTATAAACTTGGTGGTACGAGTCTTGGGGCACCTATACCTCTTTCCTGATGGCAGCAGCGAGAACAGAACTTGTGCTGGGTGGTGTGGATCCTTGATGATTGCTGCTGCTGTCTGACAGCAGCGTTCCCTATAGATGTTCTCAGTCGTGAGGAAGGTAATGCCCTGGGCTATGTCCACTACCTTTTGGAGGGTTTTACACTCAAGTATTGGTGTTCCCATATCAGGCCATGATGCAGCCAGTCAGTGCACTTTCCATCACACATCTGTAGAAATTTACCAGGGTTTCTAGTGTCATACCAAACCTCTGCAAACTACTGAGGAAGTAGAGAAGCTGACATTCTTTCTTCATGATGCTATTGTGTGTTTGGTCTAGGAAATATCCTCCAAGATAGTGAGTCCCAAGAACTTAGAGTTGTATTCCCCTGGAGAAAATCACAGACAATTTAAGGAGAAAATATGGCACATTTGTTGGGGTATGGCAACCTTACATTGGTACCCAAATATAATTCTACCCCTTCTGAATAAAGGAAATGCAACAATCCGTGTCAGTAGTGAAATGATTGAGATCAACGAAATGGGTCGTGGCGCAGATGGCATGCTCTTGTATTTTGTTCCTTTTTTTAATTTTAGGTTTATTTGGGTTTTTCTTAAATCAGTGGTTCTCAACCTTTTTCTTTCCACTCACATTCTACTTTAAGTAATCCCTATGCCATTGGTGTTCTGTGATTAGTAAGGGAAAGGAAGGTTGAGAATCACTGCTCTAGACCAAATTGTTACAAAAATATTTTGCTTGAGAAAAATTTTCTCAAGGCATGTTTCAATCCCAACATTGCTTCTACCTCCTGTAGATCATTATTCTTAAAATGACTTCCATTATCGGACCTAATTTTTCTAGGAAATCCGTGTCTCGGAATATACTGGTTGATCAGGAATTTACATACCGTCCTTGCATCTTCTCTTTTGGCAGGGATTGCCTCCGGCCACCCTGTGAACACATCTACTGCTACTAAGAGGTATCGATAGCCACTTACCCTCTCAATCATGTCCGTATAATCAAGTACGATTTCCTGCCCTGGTAACTTAGGTAACGGGAATTGTCCTTCATGTGGCTTTACAGTCGCCTTGACATTGAACGTTATACATACCTCACACTCTCTAATATGGTTCTCCACCATCGCCGGCAGGAAGGGGTGCCACCAATGTATCAAGTACCTTATCATCTGCTTCTTTCCACAGTGTGTTAGCCCATGCACCTCCTCGAGGAGGGGTTTCATGAGTCCAGATGGTAAAACTGGCCTCCCGTCTATCGATCTCCATAGTCCTTGATCCTCGGTTGCCTCCCTTTCCTCCCATACCATCCTTTCCTGAGGTGATGCCTTTGCTTGTTCCTGTATTTTTTACTTCTACCCTACACGATGGTAATAAGTCATGTGCTGTTCTGTCTCCCTGTATCATAATAAACTGAGGGCCGTATCCTGCTGCCCTTTTAGCGGCCATGTCCGCTTCCTGATTTCCCCAAGCCACCATCGTATCTGTTCTATCATGTCCTTTACATTTAAGAACTGCTAATGCCCTTGGTTTCAGGAGGGCCTCAGCCAGTTTTCTAACGTCCTTCTCGTGTTTAATTGGGGTCATTGCTGCTGTTAAAAACCCACTTCTAATCCATTGACTAAGCTCAACCTGTATCGTCCCTACCACATATGCCGAGTCTGTATATATATTGACCTCCTTCCCTTCTGCCCATTCTAATGCTGCTATCATTCCCTGTAGTTCTGCGAGTTGTGCTGACTCCTTTCCTCTCACTGTCCCTGAAATGATTTCTTCAAATCCTCCTGTAGTTTTTCGTACCACCGCATAGGCAGCTTTCAATCCATCTGTGGGGTGTCTGTAACAACACCCATCTGTAAACAAGGTTTCATCTGGTTCTCTTAAGGGTGTAGCCTGTAAGTCAGGTCTTATTTTAATATCCTTTACTACCCTCTTCTCACAACAGTGTGGTTCTCCCTCTCCCATATTGTCTGCCATGTTAATGCCTTCATGGGTAAACGTAACATTTGGAGCATTCAGGATCTTTTCTAGTCTCGTCTGCCTTAGCGAAGTCATTGTAAATGCTGTCGAGCTCACAAATGCTACAATACTATGTGTTGTTAATACCGTCAGGCCATGTCCCATTACTATGTGTGCCACCTTTTGTAGAATCTTTGCTACTCCCGCTGCATGTCTCGTACATGGTGGGTGTCTGTCTTCCGTCGGGTCTAGTGTGATACTCACATACATGAGCACACATCTTCCACCCCCTTTTTTCTGAAAAAGAACACCATCAATTGTGTGTGCTTTTTCAGAAACATCCAAAAAGAAAGGTAGTTTATAATTTGGAATCGCCAAATCTATAGCTGTTGTAAGAGCTTGCTTCAATAGAATAAAACTCATCTCAGCCTGTGCAGTCCAATCAAGTGTAGCTCCCAAATTCCTCATCCCCTGCTCATTCACCAAAGTTCGCAGTGGATGTGTCAACTCACCATACAATGGGATAAACTGCCTACTATAACCTGACAAACCCAAAAACGAAAGCATTTCCTTAACTGTCTTTGGTTTTGGATGATGTAGTATCGCTGTTCGATGTGCAGGGGAAATCCCTGTGCCTTTCGCTGAGACCATTCTACCTAAAAAGGTGACCACCTGTCTGCAGCATTGCAGCTTTGAGCGAGAGACTTTAAAGCCTGCCTTGAACAGCTGCACTAGCAGGAGACAGGTGGCCTCCAAACAGGAAGTATGATCAGGTGCTGCTAATAGGATGTCATCTACATACTGGATCAGAACTACCCCACCTGGCAGTGCTAGCCCCCCCAGCTGTTCTTTCAACACCTGATTGAAAATCCCTGGAGATAAGATAAAGCCCTGCGGAAGCCTAGTATACCGCAACTTTCTACCTCTATACGTGAACGAAAACACATCTCTTAATGGTTCTGCCAGCGGCAAGCAAAAGAAAGCATTCGCTAAATCTATGCAAGAGAACCACTTGTGGTTAGGGGTTAAAGCAGTCATGGCAGTATATGGGTTTGGTACTGAAACTGTGGGTGTTCGCACAATACCATTGATGCGCCTTAAGTCATGGGCCATCCGATATTTGCCCGTGTCCTGTTTCAGAACAGGTAAGATGGGTGTATTCCAACTAGAACATGAATGTTCCAACACCCCTGAATACATAAGGCCATCAATGGTATCTGCCAAACCTTCCTCAGCTTCAGGTTTGTGGGGATACTGCATCTGCCAAATTGGGGTGTAATCTGACAGTTCGAAGGTTATGGGATCAACCTGCTGACAAAAACCCACATCTGCTGATCCCACTGACCACAGGTTCTCAGGGAGAGAATCTAGCCTAGGGGCCGAGTCGGGGTGATCCATCTTCTCTTTACCATGAAAGCGTTCAATCTATCTATGCTCAAGGAGGACTCGATCATATGTTGGGGACAAAATCCTGTATGCCTGACCAGATGAGGAGAACTACACTGTCGGTATTTGGGTATCGGACCAGTCACTAAGGGACATCAAGTTCCAACACATCGGTCCCAAATCTTTTGCCTGGTGAGTAGTGCCAATTGCAAGGGTGACTTGAGGAATGGCCTCACCTGCCATCTCATACCATTCCAGCTGTTTAGATGTCAGTGCCACCGTAGCGGCCACTCCCTCCTTTCCTACCACTATGTAGTCCGAATTAATCTCCCATTGCATGCCCTCTACCTCTCCATAAAAGGCATGCTGATACATTTCATCTCCATCCCTATCGTAAAAGAGGGTCATATGGGGGGGGGGGGTCCGAGGGAAGGGTATAAGGGTGTAACGTCTGGATCCACGGCTTCCATTGATTATAAAGTTTTAGCAGCCCTCCCTTTTGTGGGTCCTCTGGTTCCAACAGCCCCCAGTAAATGTCAGCCCATTGTCCCTCAGACGCGGATCCTCCAGCTGCCGCCAACAACATCTGAGAACTGGAATGAAGTGTAGTTACTGAACAGTTCATAGAATATCCATTTGGAAAGGTGACCTCTATTCCGCTGGGTCCACAAAGGATCGATGCTTCGCACCTGACCAGCAGGTCTCTGCCAAAAAGATTAGTAGGGCACCTGGCTGACAAAATGTATTGATGTGTAAAAGTCTGACCCGCCACAGAAGTGACCAGTGGTGTAGAAAACGGCAGATTTTCTGGTGTATCCGAGAACCCTATCAGCTGGACGCTAGAGGATGATGTTTTAGCTTGAAACTCAGCGCCAGTGAGTGTTGAAAATCTGGCTCCCGTATCCACTAAAAAGGATACTTCCATGTCCATTACTTTAATCTGCAGGAAAGGGTCTGCCAACCTAGCCTGCTCGTGGGTGCTCGGGCTCCGTCACTGTGGGCAATATTGCTCCTCCTCTGTCAGCAAAGGGAATTGTCTCTTCGGAGCTAGAGCCGCATAGGGTGCCTGATGTACCGGGGGTGGCACTGACGATCTCTGGGGCTGGACCCAATGCTCATTTTGTGGTGGTCCGTATCCCCTTCCCCCAGTTTCCCGAGGATCCCAAGCTAGGGGGCAGTCTCTCTTCCAGTGTCCTGGCTGACCGCATACAAAACATACGGCTGGTTGCATTCGTGGAGCACCCCGACCTCTCCCTCTTACTCGGAATTCCCCCATTGGACCTCCCGTACTGCCCACATAGGTGGGACCCGGTGCCCAATATGGGGCCGGGTGCCAACTCATACTATTCCCTTGTGGTGGCTGCGGTGGCTGCTGAATCATCTGGTTCTCACCCTTTGAGGAATTATTTTTTGCCTCGTTTGCCTTTTTCCTAGCCTCTTCCAATTGAAGCTTAAGGAGTTGCACTTGTGCCGACTCCGTAGTTTGTTTGTCCTCCTTTTGCTTAGCCCTGTAACGTTTCATGTGATGGGTCAAATGTTTTTCCCATTGCTCACTCGAGCAGCCAGGAATATCAGGGTTATTCTCTAACGCCTCCCTAACTACAGCTGGCAGTCCACTCGTTACTGCAGCCCTAAAGAGTGTCATCTGCAAGGGATCTGTGGCTGGGTGTACTCCTGCTTTATCCGTCCAACTCTCCTTACACTGACTCAAAAAAGTCGAGATCTCCTCATCCTCCTTTATGGAAAAGGTCAGGGACTGCATGACACCGGGGGGAACGGGGAACTTATCTCGCATTGCCCCTCCTACTGCCGTAGCATGGTTGGCAAATGGCTCGGCATCGAGGCACCTAGTGATTCCTGCGATCATTTCTACCTGCTGTATCTCCCACAGCCCAAGCTGTTTACTCAATAATGCTCTCCAATCCCCTATGGCTATCTTATGTCCCATCATATATTGGCAGAACTTTCCCATCCACGCTCCACCTCCCTCAGTCGGAGGGACAATCGACCGGTGTTTCGTATCTTTTTCTTCCGTCACTTCTCCATCTTCATCACGTCGGGGTCACCAAATTGTCGGACTCTGGCTTTACCTTACTCTTAATTTAGTCTATGTGTGGTCTGAGTCCAGCGTGTTCTTTGAATGAAGTGATAGAAGGTATTCGGTTCAACAGTCAATTTATTACACAGCACAAGAATAAAACTTAACAGAGCTCTGGGTCAATCATTAGTTCATAGGTCACCTGCACAGTGAGCTACTCCCCAAGACTGACCCCTATTGTCCAGTTGGCTCAGTTTATATAGATCAACCTTATCATACAGAACAAAAGTTGGCTTCCTTTGCTAGATTTCATTATCATACAGAACAAAAGTTGTCTTCCTTTGCTAGATCTTTTTGCATAAGGGTTATCACAAGTCATCTCCTGTTTTGCAGATATCTGGGTTGTAGCACTCCCATCTTAATCCTCCAGGCCAGACTATCCTGTTGATTTGATCAGAAATTAATTCATCCCCAGATATTTCTAATCACCATTCTGTTCCTGTCTGGCCAATTTCTGCTGTTCTCTTTAATACCTCCTCATTCCTTAATCTTCCTCCTAGACTGGTTTTCCATTCCCTTTGTTCCTTGTAGGCCATTCTTTGTTCTGGTCTGGCCTGTGTCTCCTGTGCTACTCACCACCTCCTTCAGTTTGAGCATTCCTCCTAAATCGTTTTATGCATTTCCTCTCCCTGTATTTGGGAGCAGACAATTTTGCTCAGCCAACTTTGCTCCATGCTGTGATTGCCACTTAATCACATTCCTCTTTTTCCCTGAACCATGCAGTACATATAAACTTATTAATTAATCATTTCTTTCATAATGTTTTAACCCCTAGATTCCAACATCCCTGAAAATCTCAAAAACAATTCATTGCTCTTGCTTAAATGATGGTATGCAGAACTAAAAGAAGAAAGGAGGTAAGCAAGCTGAAAAAAAAGTGTGAAATAGGCAATGTTTTGGCATATGAGAGTTTTTTTTTAATTCAACCAAACCCCAAGTTAATTTTTGCTGTAAATTATTCCAATACATTGAATGTGGTTTCAAAAGTATTGCAATGAATCAACAAGCATCCACTGGAGCTGCATTCCTTGGGGAAAAAATAAAATGAAGCCTTCCATCCCTACATTCACAAGGATAATTACCATGCAATCGGCAAACATTCAAGGTGAAAGTCTTGAATACATTCAAACAATCCTTACAATAAGTGATAGAACAAAGTATTAAAAAGTTGTGTTGAAAATTAGCTGGATTTACAAAAAAAAACTATCAGATACTGTTTCATTTTGCCTGAAGGTATTGTGTTACAGAGGAACTAAATTAACATCGTTTTGTAAACCTTTTGTCCTTTCCCTCAAAAATATCATTTAAATTCTTGCTGATCCCATTTTATTTTTGATTACACTTTTAATGACAATTGTGCATTTCCAGTCTAATTTAATTTCTGCTTCAGTGACAAATTAACAAAAAAAATTAGGTCCCAGCAAAATGCATTACCAGGATACATACAAATCACTGCAGTTTTCTGAGGAAGAAATAAATGTGACAATTTCTCACTTAACTACAAACAGACATCTGATAGATAGGAGAAACAATTTGTCCAAAATAAAGATCAATTAGTTATTAGTATTTTCTGTTCCACTGCTGGTGCTATACAAAAAGCAATCAGTAAAATAACACATTAAAACCAATTGTTTAACATGGGATGTAAAAAAAATATCCAATATGCAATTAAACAACACTTTCTCATCCAAACCAATAGTACAATGAAAGACTAACTACTCACGTCATATAAAAGCACCAGCAAACTTTTCAAAGTCTACCTTTGGTCAATAGAAAGTAATATTCATTTTAGCAGACTCACTCAATATTGAACATTTTTGCAGACATACTGAATATGTGAATTAATATTGTTCCAGGCAAAAAGGAGAGCACTTAATTCTATGCCCATAGTGTAGTCTGCATTCTCACCAATGTGTCATGTGAGCTGTTTTTGAAGTGAGGCTGGGAGGGGTTTACTTCCTGTGGAAAGCATGAAGGCCATGCTAATGTGCAATGCAGAAACAATAGAGGTAGAAGGCAAGCCTCTGTGTGTGTATAAATATGTATGGTTTTGCTGCTCCCGCTAAAGTTGTTCTTTTGAGCTTGAAGTTCTCGAGTGGTTCTTTCTAAAGTAGAAGTTACCACAACCATGATCAATGTCCCAACACCAATTGTCATTAACGCAGCTGCATTTTTCAGCCATTGTGGCTCCAAATATTCACATGTTCTCCAGGTCTCGCTTTTGTCGCCATTCTATGAGGCAAGAGAGGCCACAACCAAAGTTCAAAGTTTGAATTTATTGTCAGAGGATGTGGTAATCACTCTAATGTATAATTATCTGGTCAAGCATCCCTATTGGCCGGTTGTACCTGTGGCCCCTCTCCACAAGCTCCTGCATAAAAATGGCTGTTCCAAAGCCCATTGCAAATCAGTGCAGGCCAACTGAACAGTAAGGATATGCAATGTTCTTAAGTGACTTAAAGCCTATTGGTTTCTCCACATTAGTCTCCTGAGTGATTGATGGTGCATCAATTTAATTCACTTGAAGTTACCTACAATGGAGCAGATCCTCAAACCAAAAAGACTGGAAATTGACCCTCAATTGCCTGAGGCATCTCCCAGCTTCAAACTCTGGCTGTGCTGTTTTGAGGCACTCCTGCAGGTTTCCTCTACCATTGTGCGATCAGAGACCGACAAACTGCAAGTACTGCACTCCTGGGTCAGCACCCTGGTCTACTCCATGATCAGTGATGCCACAACAGACCAGGAGGCATGGACATCCTCAAAGGGCAATACTTGTGTAAGATCAATTTTGTCTATGCTAGACACCTTCTAGTGACTTGAAAACAACGACCCGGTGAGCCTAATGCCAAATATATTCAGGCCCTGCAAGCACTCGGCAGGGCTTACGAATGCAAAGCCGTATCCGCTGCCGAATATACAGAGGACCTGATCCAGGTCACCTACATCATGGGGATCAGGTCGAATTACATACAACAGAGACTTTGGGAGCAAGGGGAACTCAGCCTGCAGAGAGCAGTTGAACTGGCATGTATGCTGGAGGTAGCTCTCCAGAACATGGAGGCCTACTCGTTCGATAATGTGGCCACCTCATGGTCACCCTGGTCATAGCCATCCTGGGACGTGCCACCACTCCTCCATTCCACTAACGACCGGACTACAGCAGCAGTGCTCTGCGAAATCCTCCCAACACACTCGACTGGCTCTGATAATGACCTGACCACAGTTGCAGTGTTCCAGGGAACCCCCCAAAGTGCTTCTTCTGTGGCCTGGGCAAGCATCAGAGGAAACACTGCCCAGCTGCAGAAAGAAAGGCCACTACGCTAAAGTCCGTAAGTCCCAACCCCTTCCTAGAAGTGCCACATGTGGATCGTGAGGGCTGTCTTCCGCAACAGTGCCATCACCCGTGCCCAGCAGTGCGATCCGTGGGGGCCCACCACCTTGGACACCATCTTTAGGACCCAGAGGCCTCCATCTTGGGCAGCATCTTTCGGATCTGGCAACACCACATGCAGGTCTTGGGGGGGGGGGCCACCATGTTGGACACCATCATCTTCTATGGCAGCAAGGTGCAATGACCCAACTCCATCACCCTCAACCAGGATAGTCTGCTGCAATTCGCCAGGTCGATGATGGACATCAATTTGCTTGTTCAATAGCGGAGCACAGAGAGTTTTATACATCCGGTCACAGTGCGGCGCCTCTCCCTCACAGAACTGCTGGTGAATCAGAAGATCTCCTTGGCATCCATATCATATACAGCGGATGTTTGGGGTTTCTGTATCGTGACTTTAATAGTGCAGACTACTGTACATGACAACTTTAGATTGCATGGGGATGAACCCTTTCTCGAGCCTCTGTGATGTCTGACCAGCAAAGTGTTTCTCACTGACTTTTAAAAGGGTGGAGTACAGACAAAATTATTTATTCACCAACTTAATGCTTTCACGTTGATGTGACCACAATGGCCTTTCTGAATTCATGGTTGCATACCATTTCAACATCACACCATGTCCATTCACTTCTCACTGCCAGTGTGTGGTCCAATGTAAACTAAAGAAACAGCATGTCATTTTCTGCCCGGGCAGTTTGCAGCCCCCAATGGTTAAAAATCATTAGAATTTTCTAATTTCAGGCCACGTGCCCTTCTCCCCTTTTTTGTCCCCTTTCTCACCTACCCCCACCTAACTTCCCCCCCCATTCATTATCATTTAACCACCCACCACATCCCCTCCTCCTCTTTGGTTCCTTCATCCTCTGCCCCTATCTCCCAACTGGATTCTTCTGATGACTTACCCTACACCTGGGATTCTTCAGTTGGTCACACTTTAAACCAAATTCTTTTTCGACATTCCAGCACAGGTAGCCTGTGTCTTCTCTCCACCCTGTATGTACCCCAAAGGGCAGCATTGCAGGAGCTGCTGTAATGGCAACATTGCCACTGGTGTGAACCCAGAAGAACGTAGAGCTGGGACACAGCGCTGCTCCAGAGTTCAACCACCTGTTCCTAAAGCCAGTGGCTCCGCCGAGTCACTAAACATCCTGTTAGAGCAGTGAGTTTTCAAACTTTTTCTTTCCATTCACAATCCCTTACAAATCACAGGATTACTTAAGGCGGAATGTGAGTAGAAAGAAAAAGTTTGAAAACCACTGCATTAGAGGAACTGATGCTGTTTCTAAACTAAAATCCTGAAATCGCAGAGGTCCATGCCCAAGGTGGTGGTGCTTGCATTTGGCAGCAGCCATAGGGAGTTGCAGACTCTGAAGAGCACGAGAAATGGGGAGAACACTTCCCCCTCCATTGAAAAGGAGAAGCAGAGGAGATGATCCAGCAGAACAATGACCATGACAGCGGACCAGTGAAGGGTCAAGTGGCTGCAGGACCTACAAAGGCTGCAGGCAACTTGCGGTCGGAGTTCCAGCCTGATCTGCAGGCTGATGGAGACTGGCTCACAGGAAACCAGGCATCAGAGCTGGGATTCAAGAGGGAGCTGAGGTCAAGGGCTCCCGAACAGACTCCAGCACTGAAGGCTTCCTGATTATGTTGGAGGTTTGCATCTGGAGCTCGGGTTGCCGATGGATCAAACAAACACTCAGTGTCTCTGAACGGACTCTCCTTTGTTTCTCTTTTGGGCTACACCAATGGCGACTCTTTGTCTGCCTTATGGCAAGCAGGATGCAATTTTATGTAATATTACATGTTCTGCAGAGCTGGGTTCGTTTGGCGAGGCTAGTCCACCACTCATTTTGGATCTCCCGGAGTTTGCGCTGAAGATGGCTGCATGCGCGACGGAAGGCTTGTTTCTTCTCTGGACAGGACGGCTTTGTAAGGTGAGCCTGGTGGGCAGCTCGCTTCTTTGCCAGCAGCTCCTGGATTTCCTGGCTGTTTTCGTCAAACCAGTCCTTGTTTTTCCTGGAGGAGAAGCCCAGTACCTCTTCAGTGGATTGCAGTATGGTAGTCTTCAACTGATCCCAGAGGGTTTCAGGGGACGGGTCCGTGAGGCGGGTTGCATCGTCGAGCTTTGCTTTGAGGTTTGCCTGGAAGTTTCCTCTCGCTTCGTCTGACTGCAGGTTTCCAACATTGAACCTCTTTCTGGGGGCTTTATTGTTCCTGGGCTTTGGTTTGAAGTGAAGGTTGAGCTTGCAGCGAACCAGCCGGTGGTCAGTGTGGCATTCCGCGCTAGGCATGACCCTGGTGTGGAGCACATCTCGTTTGTCATTTTCTCGCACCAGGATGTAGTCCAGGAGGTGCCAGTGCTTGGATCGGGGATGCATCCAGGTGGTCTTAAGGCTGTCCCTCTGCTGAAAATGGGTGTTTGTAATGACAAGCCGCTGTTCTGCGCAGAGCTCCAACAGGAGGCGCCCATTGTCGTTGCACTTGCCGACGCCATGCTTGCCCAGGATTCCTGGCCAGGTTTCTGAGTCTTTGCCGACACGAGCGTTGAAGTCGCCCAGGATGACAACCTTGTCGGCTGTAGGGGTGCGTTGGATGAGGTTGCGCAGGTCAGTGTAGAACTTGTCCTTTTCTGCTGGTTCCGCCTGGAGGGTTGGAGCATAGACACTGATGAGGGTGATGTGACGCTTGTTCTGAAGGGGGAGTCGCATGGACATGATTCGGTCCGAGAGGCCTGTCGGAAGGTTTTCGAGTTTGGAGGCAATGAAGCTCTTGACCATGAAGCCTACACCAGATAGGCGTCGTTCATCCGAAGGCTTGCCAGACCAGTAGAGTGTGTAGCCCGCGCCGCGTTCTTGGAGGCTGCCTACATCTGCCAGGCGGACTTCACTGAGAGCGGCTATGTCGATGTCAAGTCTGACATTGGCAACTTCAGGGGTTTCTACGAGGCTCTAAAGGCTGTGTACGGCCCCTCACCCCAAGTCCAAAGCCCGCTGCGCAGCTCAGACAGCAAAGTCCTCCTCAGCGACAAGATCTCCATCCTCAACCGATGGTCAGAACACTTCCAATCTCTTTTCAGTGCCAACCGCTCAGTCCAAGATTCCGCCCTGCTCCAGCTCCCTCAACAGCCCCTAAGGCTAGAGCTGGATGAGGTTCCCACCCTGGATGAGACATATAAGGCAATCGAACAACTGAAAAGTGGCAAAGCAGCAGGTATGGATGGAATCCCCCCAGAAGTCTGGAAGGCTGGCGGCAAAACTCCGCATGCCAAACTGTATGAGTTTTTCAAGCTTTGTTGGGACCAAGGTAAACTGCCTCAGGATCTTCGTGATGCCACCATCATCACCCTGTACAAAAACAAAGGCGAGAAATCAGACTGCTCAAACTACAGGGGAATCACGTTGCTCTCCATTGCAGGCAAAATCTTCGCTAGGATTCTACTAAATAGAATAATACCTAGTGTCGCCGAGAATATTCTCCCAGAATCACAGTGCGGCTTTCGCGCAAAAAGAGGAACTACTGACATGGTCTTTGCCCTCAGACAGCTCCAAGAAAAATGCAGAGAACAAAACAAAGGACTCTACATCACCTTTGTTGACCTCACCAAAGCCTTCGACACCGTGAGCAGGAAAGGGCTTTGGCAAATACTAGAGCGCATCGGATGTCCCCCAAAGTTCCTCAACATGATTATCCAACTGCACGAAAACCAACAAGGTCGGGTCAGATACAGCAATGAGCTCTCTGAACCCTTCTCCATTAACAATGGCGTGAAGCAAGGCTGTGTTCTGGCACCAACCCTCTTTTCAATCTTCTTCAGCATGATGCTGAACCAAGCCATGAAAGACCCCAACAATGAAGACGCTGTTTACATCCGGTACCGCACGGATGGCAGTCTCTTCAATCTGAGGCGCCTGCAAGCTCACACCAAGACACAAGAGAAACTTGTCCGTGAACTACTCTTTGCAGATGATGCCGCTTTAGTTGCCCATTCAGAGCCAGCTCTTCAGCGCTTGACGTCCTGCTTTGCGGAAACTGCCAAAATGTTTGGCCTGGAAGTCAGCCTGAAGAAAACTGAGGTCCTCCATCAGCCAGCTCCCCACCATGATTACCAGCCCCCCCACATCTCCATCGGGCACACAAAACTCAAAACGGTCAACCAGTTTACCTATCTCGGCTGCACCATTTCATCAGATGCAAGGATCGACAATGAGATAGACAACAGACTCACCAAGGCAAATAGCGCCTTTGGAAGACTACACAAAAGAGTCTGGAAAAACAACCAACTGAAAAACCTCACAAAGATAAGCGTATACAGAGCCGTTGTCATACCCACACTCCTGTTCGGCTCCGAATCATGGGTCCTCTACCGGCACCACCTACGGCTCCTAGAACGCTTCCACCAGCGTTGTTTCCGCTCCATCCTCAACATCCATTGGAGCGCTTACATCCCTAACGTCGAAGTACTCGAGATGGCAGAGGTCGACAGCATCGAGTCCACGCTGCTGAAGATCCAGCTGCGCTGCATGGGTCACGTCTCCAGAATGGAGGACCATCGCCTTCCCAAGATCGTGTTATATGGCGAGCTCTCCACTGGCCACCGTGACAGAGGTGCACCAAAAAGGTACAAGGACTGCCTAAAGAAATCTCTTGGTGCCTGCCACATTGACCACCGCCAGTGGGCTGATATCGCCTCAAACCGTGCATCTTGGCGCCTCACAGTTTGGCGGGCAGCAACCTCCTTTGAAGAAGACCGCAGAGCCTACCTCACTGACAAAAGGCAAAGGAGGAAAAACCCAACACCCATCCCCAACCAACCAATTTTCCCCTGCAACCGCTGCAATCGTGTCTGCCTGTCCCGCATCGGACTTGTCAGCCACAAACGAGTCTGCAGCTGACGTGGACTTTTTACCCCCTCCATAAATCTTCGTCCGCGAAGCCAAGCCAAAGAAGACATGTTCTGCAGTATGACCTGACAATAAAAGAATCTTGTGAAATACAGAAGTCTGCAGATGCTGTAATTGTAGTAAAAACACTCGGTAAATGCTGGAGCAACTCGGCTGGTCTCACATCATCAAAAGGAGGTAAAGATATATTACTGATGTTTCGGGCCTGAACCTTTCTTCAAGGTATAATAAAAGGAATTTTGAATCCTTCCTCCCTTTCCCTTTGACTGGCATCTGCCAATCTCCAGTTTCTGCCTGTCATACTTCACATCCACCTTGTTCACTCATCTCAAGGCGCCACTCCTCGCTCTGTCCTCTTTACACTGGCTGTTCGACACATTCCCCAGTCTCAACAAAAAGACTTGGCTTGAAACACCGACCATTCCTTTTCTCCCACAGAGTTCCACCAGCATGCTGTCATGAGCTTCAGATTCCAGTATCTGCAGGCTTCTGTGCGCCCTCAGAGTTGTTTTAAAAACATTGGCATTTAACTATTTGGAGTGAAGGATTCTTTTTTCTGCCTACTATGTGCTGTGTTTGTCATCCGAGTAATGTTGATAGAATTTTTTTTTAATTCATGGTCAATCTACAATGTTTAATCGATCATCAGAATTTGCACCTCATTGGTGCAAATCCGTGCAACCAGCCATTTCAAATAACGGCCCTGTTTTCTACAAAGCCACGAGGTTGGCTTAATTTGACTTTATCACACGCAGAATTGGTGAGTAAATGAATTTCAATTTGGTGCACCAATTTAGGCAATTGTCAGTTTTATTTACATCAATGAAACCACTTTTCTAATGAAAGGTTTTAATAAGAGAAATTAATGTTAATTTTCATGGATTAAATCATCTAAAAATAAATTTAATTAGTGTGATTTGATTAGGAGAGAGTTGGAAAGCGTTGGAAGAAAAGGCAATGTGACTGGTGCAAAAAGACAAACGTGGGTTAATTTCACATGGCTTTCTTTTTGTCCAGTCTTTCCTGCATGCATGCATTGGATTATGACTGAAACTTAAAATTCTCTGATTTGTTTTAACTCCAAGCAAGACTTTTCATTTGTATTGAAGGTTTGAAAAATTAAACCTTTTGGTTCTGTATCAAGAATGCAATAAACTTTAATGAAAAATATAATATTCTTTTTTTTTCAGGTTTTTTTTGTGGGAAGGTTTATGAAACAGATGATAATGATACTGAGTTTAATGTCATATACATTGCATAATATACATAGGAATTAAGTTATAACTTTCTGCTGCTTGTTAAAAAAGACAACTAAGGTAGCATAAATACATTGAATTAAAGAGAGACAATAAAACATCAAAGGACAGTGGCCGTGGCAAGGGTACCAGCGAGGAGCTCAGTAACTGAGGGACCCACACAGGCTGCAGGCAACTTGTGGACAGGGGACCAGTGGGGATCAGGTGTCGGGGACAGAATTCAAGAGGATGTTGAGAGCAAGAAGGGCTCCTGAAGGGCCTCGGGTGTTGACGGCTTCCTGTTCACTTCGGAGGTCTCATGTGGCCGATGACATTAAACAGGAGTCTGTGCCAGCTGCAGAGGCTGCGGGAGCACAGGAGGCAAATCCACAGACACTCATGACTCTGAAGGGAATATTTTTTTGCTTCTCCTTCTCTCGTACTGTAAGGGGCACCATGCATTGCTAATGGTGACCCTTTGTCTGCCTTACAATAGGCAGAAGGCAAATTTGTGTAATATGACCTGAACTGAACTATGATATGACCCATTGTGAAACACTGCCCAGAGTCGACCAGGCCCATACTTACTTGGCTTTTTTTGGGCCTCCAAGGCTGAATTTTACCAGTATGTCTGGAAGGCAATTGGGTTTCAGGTGCTTCCAAGTTAACCCCAACAAGTGCAAAGCTAAGGCTGGGACTGTGCCATTTTAAGGTTGGCATTAATTTTGATTGCTATTTGGAATCATTTAAAAATAATCAAGTTTGCATAAGAATTAAAATATAAAATAATGTTAAAGTCCTAGGAACAAACTAAATCCCTACATAATTAAAATCATGTAAGTAAAATAAAATAAATTATGTAAAATATCTTCACCTTTGAAATTAATGGGGCTTAGACCCTGTGCCAGCAGTAACCAGGGGCGAGGGCGATTTTCATGTACAGAAGACATGTTGCGTCAAGTGGCCTTTTGCTGTGTGTCAATGTCTTATCATACAACAGAATTAAGTTTGATGGATTACACCCAAGTTCATTATCATCTAATTGCAGAACTGCACCCTGAAGAAACAGTGCTCTGTGGTCCTCAGTGTAAAAACTTGCACTCATCCAGACATGGCACACGTACAGGCAAACGATACATATGCAGTATGAATATACATTAATAAAAATAAATCAACATTCTTGTTAAATAAATAGTAGAGTCTGAGGGGTTTTAATGAGCAATTCATCAGTCGTTTAGCACCAATACTGTCTAATGATGAGCGAAAACGTTGAGCTCACCTCACCTGAATACCATGAGCATAATTATAAACTCAAACATTGTACCACCTTGGCACAAATTGTACCCTGAGTAACCATTCATTCTTGCACTGTTTTCACATTAGGAAATTAGTTTCTGCCATAATAACAAACACCAGTGTCAGCACCCAATTGCTCACACATCATACTGAAATAACACTTACAACGACTTCAATTGGATGGCAGACCACTTCATATTTGAAGTGAAACATTGAAGTTTGCAGATGCTGTGATTGTAGTAAAAAAATACAGAACTGCTGGAGGAACTCAGCGGGTCTTGCTGAAATCTCTTCAAATGAAGAAGTTCTCCTTCCCTCGCGAGACCTGCTAAGTTCCTCCAGCAGTTCTGTGATTTTACACTTAATATTTCAACACAGTTCTGCTAGTCCTTCCTTGTAGTGATTCGGGGTATCTTAATGTATAAAACTTGAGGATTCGATATTTTCACACAAATTACATTTTTTCATAAATTCATGAGTTATTTCAAATTTAACCTTTGATCTTTTTCATTTGTTCAGACGTTTCTTCTTGAAGTAATCCAATTTCTTTAATCTTCACTCTTCATCTTTCCACATTCCACCATCATTTTCCTGCTTTCCACATGATCTTGAATTTGACAAAAAGTTTAAAAATCCATCAAACCTCCTTGTCCTCAGTTAGAAATGATGCAATATCTCTTTCTGTTCAATTAGACTTATCGTTGAAAATTCTTCCAATGTTTTCCACAGGTGACAAAATGCACAATGCTGACTGCCGACAGCAGTGAGGAGGTATCTCTGTCTTCTTCATGCAACATGCTCACAACTGGGTTGTTAAGAAACAGCATTTTTTTTTAAAAAGCCAATATTGATTGAATGTGTAATTAGTAATAAATATACATGAAATAGTATGTCTATATTGATTTAGTTCACCCTTTGGCAAACCTTCCATGAAAGGTTTGTATTCTACCTATATGTTTTTTTAGTTTTCAGAAACTGAATAGCCATTGGTCTAACAGGCGCCCCAGACCTGAGATAAGAGCAGGGAAGTTGCCTGCCACAACATAACATGATTGATTTCATATTAACATTTACAAACTATGTTAAGTACACAAATTCTATTGCAAATTTCTGTCTGTCATCCTGGTACTTGTATTTTAATGCTGTTAGGCACAATTTATATATACCCAGGTGCAGGAGATGGATTTTGGGCAAAATAAGTTTATAGTCATCAATTTCAGAGCATGCTGTGAAAACGTGTTTATTGTGATACTATTTATTCAGATTTCAGACACAAAGCCAAACATTACAGTCTACTTTATTTGAAGTAGCAACAGTGGAATTGTTTGTAATCTTGGGGGTCCACCATGACGTTACCTTAACACAGAGTGGAAAGCTGCAGGTATATTCTGATCAAGACCAGTAAGGTCGTTACAGCACAGAAAACAGGCCCTTCAGCCTTCTGGTCATAAAAACAGACAAACTCTTACTCATTATCTAATTTATTTTTCACTGAACACCACAATACTTGGGTGTAAGTGAAGAAAAAGAGAGGTTCTCGAGTTTCTTTCAGTACTGGTGAGTCCCATGGGACTTGCATTTGAAGTTGAATGAAGTTATGAAATGGTGTCCTTTGAGGTACCAAGCTTATTTCACTTTCTTTCATGATGGGATAATTAAATACAAATATTTCCCTAATCATAGGATGAGCACGGTAAGCAAATGTAGATATTATTGCCAAGTGCAGATTTTCACTTGGAATCTTGTTCCCAGGTAGATAGAGATCGCAAGCTATGCTCTCAATCTCACTGAATGTGAGAACTTCCCTTTGCATTGAATGGTTATGAACATCTTTGTGCATTCAGAATGTTCAATAGTACTCAAGCACTATTAAAAACATGAAAAAAGTAAAATATTACTTTTGTCAAAATCAGATTTTTAAAAATTACATTTCTTCTTTCAACAATTTAATTTTAGGCTGGGTGGAGAGATTTCTGGGAAAACTGACGAGGCCTACAGTTTCTCTGTGGACTCGGAGATGACGGAGCGAGACTTGGACTGCTATACAGCAGGCAGAAGGCGGTTTTGTGTAATATTATATGTTCTATACGATCACATGATAATAAAGGAATATTGGACCTTCAATTTCCACAGTGCAAATGGTAGGCTGGTCTACCATTTGTGCTCAGTTGTCCCACTCAGTTACATATTAAATGGAAGATCATAACACTTTATCAAACCTCCTCCTTTCTTTAATCTTGTTTGAACCTGTGAAGCCCAGAAAGTGGATATGTTTAATTTCCCATTGCAGATGAAAGCTTGATGATAATTATAATAATGATTTATCATTGTTGACGACATATAATAAATGATTATATATGGCCTGAAAAGGGGGAACCAGTATCTCGGAGTGAAAAGCTCTGCAAAATGTAGTGCACATCATCCAGTACAAAACTCTCCCGACTATAGAGAACATATACATGGAATGTTGGTGTAGAAGAGCAGCAGCAATCATCAAGGATCCACACCATCCAGGGCATGCTCTGTTCTCACTGCTGCATTCAGGAAAGAGGTGTAGGTGCCACAAGACTCGCACCACCAGGTTCAGGAACAGCTGCTCCCCCTCCACCATCAGACTCCTCAACAATAAACTCAATCAGGGACTTATTTAAGGACTCATACTTTGAACATTATTTATTACTGAATTTTTTTCTGTACTTGCTGTCAGTTTGTTTATATTTCCTTCTTTGTTTACATTTCTCCCTTTTGTATCTTTTTCCTGAGTACAGTTTATACAGATTCTTTGGCTTGGCTTCGCGGACGAAGATTTATGGAGGGGGTAAAAAGTCCACGTCAGCTGCAGGCTCGTTTGTGGCTGACCAGTCCGATGCGGGACAGGCAGACACGATTGCAGCGGTTGCAGATTACACTACCGATAAATAGAAATTCTGCCTGGTCCGTCAGAAAAAGAGTCTCAGAGTTGTATGTGATGTCATGTATGTATCCTGCCAATACATTTAAACTTTGAACTTTGAATAAATAACTGAAATCCGTCAAAAATTGACAGGTGTTTGTTTAGAACCAGATGGTCAGTGTAGTTAAATGCAGCTGTGACGGTATTTTAAGGTGGTTTGGGAGAAATTGCTAGAGCAGCTTGCACACATACATTTTAAAACACAAAACATTTGCAGGACTTTTGGAGGGTGCTTATTGCAGAAAGAGCAATCAAGGTGCAGAATACAGCAGGCACGGGAGAGCATGTGATTTTTGCAGGCAGACCCAGAACAGTTTTGCTCTCAGAGACGGAGTGAGTGACACAGAGAGGAGAGATACAGAAATCAGTTCCAGAAGGACAAAGCTGGCAAACTTTTGGAAGGCCGTATGGTCAAAGGAGAAGACTGGCTGTCTGAGGTGACCCGAAAGAAAGAGGATTATCTGGAGAACCCTGAAGGGGGCAAGTTTCGTCAGCAAGACTGATTGGAAAGGAATCAGGTGTGGATGTCCTGGAACAAAAGGAATCTCTCTCTGAAAACCAGCAAGAACCCTTCTGAGTGGTAACCATTTGCCTGTTCAGCACCAAAGACTGGTGAACTTTGTTAATGCTAACTTCTGTGCACAGAACAAGAATTGCCTGCAACCAGTGAGATTGGACTGTGATCCAAAGAACTTTTCTAATCCTAAATATACATTACATACACCTGCACTTAGTATTAGAGAGGGGATTAAGTAGGTTAGGTAAGTTATGTTAAAGTTTAATTCTGTTTTCTTGTTCAATTATAATTAAAAACTACTTTTGTTTAAGTAACCCTGTGTTGTGGTGCATATCTATTCCTGTTGGTTTTTGGGGTCCTCTGGACTCCATAACACAGTATGGGTTCTTGGCAGTGCCATCTGGTTGCTGCAATCAGTACAATGTTTTTTTTGTTAGGAAAGATCACAATAACACCATTATTCATTTATATATATAAAAAAATATTTAATGAGTTTAGGCACAAAGTTTGTGCTGGCTGAAACAAAATTTGCAAAGTATTTCAAAGAATAATAAATATTATTTTCTTCAGTGACAAGAGATTAAATATTTAAGTCTATTTTGTCAAGGAGGTAAAGTTAAAAACAGCACCAAAACCATGTTAGAGTAAAAGTTCAAATTTATTGTCAGAGTACATACAGGAAATCACATACAACCCTGAGTTTTTTTCCCTGTGGGACGAGCAAAATTTCTACTTATCGGTAGCGCCTTAAGCAGTACCTCACATGGCTCATACAATCATTCTTTTCTTAAAAGGGCAGAAAAAGGAATCATTTTGGAGTTTTCATAGGTTTTATTTCATCATGAATTTTTAGAGTGGATTTTATGCTTGAATTCACTTTTGGAGGTGAAATTTCATCACCTGTTATTGCACATCACTTGAAATTACTCTAATTTTCAGTGCAATTTTCATGAAGAATGCAATTCACTTGCAAAATTTCAGATTATTTTGATGAGCCACATTACAAAATCAGTATCCAGTAAAACAGACTGTCAGCTATTTTTTAAAATGAAATCCCTCAACACTGACTAAAAATGAGTGGTAAAAAGGAACAAAAAAAATAAAATCCCAACAAAACTCAGAAACAGAAGATTATTTTGGACTTAAAACTCTTTAAAAAAAAATGTCTTTAATTTCTTCTGCCTACCACTCACCCATGGACCTGAGAATATAGAACAGTCGAGGCCCTTTGACTCACAATGTTGTGCTGAACTGTACAAACCGACTCAATAAACCCTACCTCACATCCATAAACCTCTATTTCTATGTTTCTTTCATCCATGTACATGCCTAAGAATCTTTTAAATGTCCTTATTGTACCCGCCTCCACCACCACACCTAGCAATGCATTCCAGGCACCCACTACTCTGTGTAAAAAAAAAATACCTCTGACATCTCCCCTAAATGTTCCCCCATCACCTTGTACAGATGCCCTCTGGTATTTGCTTGTCTCACCACAGGAAAAATGTGCTGACTATCCACACCTCTCATAATCTTAGAGACCCCTATTAAGTCACCTCTCATTCTTCTTCACTCTAAAGAGAAAATCCCTTGCTCTGTTCATCTTGCCTCAGAAGAAGTTTCCAATCCAGGCAACATCCTGTTAAATCTCCTCTGTACCCTCTCCAGAGCTAAACACAATATTCCAAGACCACAATATTCAGATTTATAGACCTGCAATGTGATCTCATGACTCCTGAACTCAACCCCGTGATTAATGAAGGTCAGCATTCTATTAGCCTTTTGAACAACCCTCTCAACCTTTCCTTATCTCCCCTTATACATCTCACTTCAAAATGGATTCATCTCCATGTGTCCCCAATTCTGACAAATTGATATTGCCTTTGTATTCCTTCCCTCAAAGGCTGCATGAAATGCTCTCTCCAGCATTTTTGGTTTCAGATTTCTAGTAAATACAATATTTTTGCTTTTCTTATTTATTTTCAATCCCCTTAAAAATCATTAAATGCTTCATGTTAAACATTCCAAAGGTGCAAGCTTTCTGAACATGGTCAGTATTTACACACATTTGAACCACAAACACTTTTTTTTCTATTCCCAACTGGTAGTAATCATTTATTTGTCGGCATTGATGGGAAGGAGGCAGAGTCAGAATCTTCAAGTTCCTGGGAGTCTATATTTCAAAGGGTTTTTTCCTGGAGCCAGCACATCAAGACAACTGTGAGTGAAGGCACCTCTACTATCAAAGGAATCTGAGGAGATTTGCCACCTTGACAAAAACTTTTTCAAACTTCTGCAGATGCACTGTGGAAAGTACACTGACTGCTTGCATCACAGCCTGGTTTAGAAATTCAAGTCCCCAGGTACTCAGAAGTCTGCGGAAGGTAGTAAACATAGCTCTAACCACCCATCCATTGCCGACATCTGTGTGAGGTCCTGTCCATTTCCCTCCATAGATGCTGCCCAACCCACAGCATTGCTCGAGGAACTTTTATAGTACAGGAGGCCATGCAATAGGCACAGAGCTTAAGTATCTGCTCAACCTAACCATGGAGGTGATCATACATACCCACACCATCAGACCACGAGGATCAATAGCAAAGGTGTGAACATTAGATTACAGTTAGAATCTATGAGTCAGACAATTATACAGCATTTTGTAAAGGTGCAATATAACTCATCAATTATTATGTTTGGTGCCCCAACCTCAAGCATGTCACTTGCCTTTTTCACCACCCTATCAACCAATGTTGCCAATTTCATGAAATTCTAGACTTCAACCCCATGGTCCCTCTACACATGTGATTCGATAATATACATTTGGCCCAGTTTGATTACCTGAGGATCATTTGCTTGGAGAAACTATCAGCTAAACTAGCAACTTTTGAGTGGAATAGATTATGTGATTTCACATCTCCTCACATTCGGTTGTCTGTAATCTCACTTTCTACTAGTCTTTACCTCTTACCTTTTCTTTCTCTCTCACTGGCCCAATAATATGCATCTGCCTTTGAACAGCTAAACCTGTACCTGGCTAATCAAAAGTTGGTGTTTGAAATAATAATGTGCATACTCCCTGCTTGCAGCATTATCTAATGCCCTCTACAATTTATTCCCATGGCAACCTTAGCATGAACATATCAGCTCTATTCCTCCATCACCCATATTCCCTCCAACTTAATACTAACATCTGGATGATAAATCAGGTTAGTCATACACAGTGTAGTTCCTTGAAAGTGACAACACAGGTTAATGAAGAAGTGACACACCTGCGTCATTGGTTTTGTAAGTATGTCATGTATCTTCTTGAGTTCAGGAGTTATCATGTTATAGCTGTACAAGATGTCCAAACTTGGAGTACTGAGGGCAGTGCTGCCTGCCATAATCCAGGAAATATGCAATTAAGATATAGAGGATAGAGGATGCAGGAACGATGCACAAGTTTCTGGAGGGCTTGGGTTACAAAAAGAGACTGGATATACCGAGACTGCTTTCTCTATTGTCGGAGGATGAGAGGGTGATTTTATAGAGGTTTTGTAAATCACGAGGGACATACCTAGGTCAAATAGTCACAGTCTTTTCCAAATGTTAGGCGTCTAAAACAAGAGGGCACAGGTTCAATGTGGGGGCCAGGGAGGGCTGGGGGGGGGGGGGGGGGTAATTTAAAGGCAACCTGAGGAGTAAGTTTTCTCCCTACATAGGATGTGGTACCTACAGGGAACAAGCTACCAGACGAATTGATCAAGGAGTGTACCATTACAGCATTTATAAAAAAACATTTGGACAGGTATGTGGATAAGAAAGGTTGAGAGAGATATAGACCAAATGCAGGCAAATGGGACACACCTTGATGCATTGATGAGTGGGTCGAAGGGTCTGGTTCCATGCTCTAGGCCAGCTATTCTCAATTTCTTTTTTCTGCTCAAAGTTTACCAACCCTCTTCCCCATGAAATAGTCAAGTTTAGTTAGTTTCTTCCATACTTATCTCCAACCAACAACATCAAAAAAATTTTTTTTAAGTATTTTAAGATGTCAGTCTGTAGCCCCCCCCAGGAGGGCCCTCATTGAAAATAGCTGATATAGATCTTTCTAGGGCCTAGGCAGTCTCCAAATGCCTCCAACTTTGTAACGATCTCACTTTGCTTGCCGACTATCTTCTTTGGCTTGGCTTCGCGGACGAAGATTTATGGAGGAGGTAAATGTCCACGTCTGCTGCAGGCTCGTTTGTGGCTGACAAGTTTGATGCGGGACAGGCAGACACAGTTGCAGCGGTTGCAGGGGAAAATTGGTTGGTTGGGGTTGGGTGTTGGGTTTTTCCTCCTTTGCCTTTTGTCAGTAGCAAAGTCTTTTTCTCCACCCCCCACCAAAAATGTTTAATCCATTCTGTTTCCGTGCCCACCATTCACCTTGGGCTCTCCATTGTTAAGGATTTCATTCTGTGGCCCCCCTCTTAAATGTACTGTGGCCCTTAAACGGGTTGTATGGCCCCTGTTGCGAATGGCTACTCGATGATTACATTTCTTCCCACTTTTGACAAAGGCTCTTTGACCTGAAACTCTCTCTGTTACCCTTTGTACAGATATTAACTGGCTCACTTCTCATTGACAGCAATTTTTCTTTTAATTGCACCCTATCAAATAACAGCTCTTGATCACCATGGTGTGTGCTATCACTCGCAGTACAAATGTATTGATGGATGTATTCACCTAGCAACAGAATTCCCTGTACAAGTATGGGGAATCTTCTGTATATATTGCCAGAGTACGGTAATTTCAGTAATCTATACAAATATCTATCCCAGATTCCCAGCAGAGCGACAGCCTTGATTTCCACTTTTGAACAGGTCAGTTCGACAATGCCATCAGCAATAGAAAAAGATTTGGGGTGTCAGAAAGGGAGTAAGTTATGACAACTGACACAGACTCTTTAGAGCATAAATGACAGCTGGAAGGAAATGGGTAAAAATACCAAAAGGAGTCTCACAATTATCTGAAACAATTATTTACACAAGTATCGAATTCCCCACTTGCAGGTCCTCATGAAACTCGTGCCAAGTTTCCTGTTCTTGCCTCAAAGTTGGCTGGAAGTGCACAGCACACATAATCAGGAAATATTGCAAGTGCATTCTCTGCTCCCCTTTGAATACAATAATATAGGTACTTCCTGCTTTGGACAAGAGCTTTCACCACCCTGCCCACAAATCATAGGTGACTTCAGCCTGTTCAGGAAGTGGTAGAGCTCAGGAGTCACAGAGTGCTTCCAAACATTACCATCTGTTACATCCCAGCTGTACTTGGAAACCGGGATGTAACAAATACTAAAATTAGGACCAATGGTTTCTCTGTGGCTGATGTCTCTCCAACCAAACACAGTAAAGCCCCTACCATTCAGCACCTATGGAGATGCCAGATAAGTGAATTTTCCAGTTGCTTGAGATTGTGGGTTGTGTGGATTAGTGAACTAATGGTGCAGCATGCCAATGGTAAACTCTATTTTTAACCTATTTATATTCAGCAATATATTTTGCTGGTTGCTTGAGGCTGCCAACTGCTTGAATTCTGGATAAAGGGGAATTTACTGCATTGTGAACAAAATAAAGAAAAGCATTATTATTTCAGCATCTGTTAGCTCATGTCAGAGTTTCATTAGACATGCTTGTAAATTCTTTCATCAGAAAGTGAACAGCACTGATTACTGTCACTTTGTGACATCATTTTATTAGTGACAGAATAGATTTTACACTCTGTTCCATTGTTTGTTCTGAACTAGATTTCTAACCTTCAAAGGGTTAAATGCACCATTCAGCACGAAAACTGGAGGGGAAAAAAAAACACAGTAATCTCACCAATGTTGGGACAATTAGGGTGGGAAGGGGAAGTGAGAACATATAAAGGAAGCCAATTTTAAGGATTAAATGGAGGACCCCCCCCCCCCCCCCAGGGATTATTGATCTTAAAACAGTGATTCAAATTTTAACCCAAAATGTGCTGAAGTTCCAATTCCATTTAAATTTCCTTATATGATATTCTTCACTAAACTGTGTAACAAAGCAAGGTAATTGTTCTATTAGGCAATTTTTATTACTAGATACGTACAGGTGCTTATCTTTATTCTGAGATCCTTGGGACCGAACACTTCTTGGTATTCAGATTATTCTGGATTATAGAATTAAAACGGTCGCAAAACCCAAGCCCATTTTTTATGGAGTGGCGCACCATTGAAGCCGGCTCAACAAGCAATGGTTGACTTTGTTACCCATAATCCCCTATGCAGCTGGAACTGCTCTGGGAAATGCAGAGCAGTTCCAGCAGCGTGGGGAATTATGGATAACAAAGAATGCCATTGATCCCGCATTAAAACAAAAAGAGGCTCCGCCGCCGGGCTCCGCTGCGCCTTTGTCTGCCTCCTTCCAGCCTGGCTTCCATTGGGCTGCTCCCATTATCTGATCCCTCTGCACCGGCTCAGCTACTGGGGGGGCTTCCCATCACCTGCTCCTCCCTTGGGCCCGGCTCTTGCTGCTGCTTGAGCTCGGCCGCTCCCTGGTGTCCCCTCTGCACCGCATTCTCTTCGGCACTCGTTTGCTTCTCTCCTCCTTCCTCCTGGGCCGTGGAGCTCAGTACCTGGGTCCCTTCGTACTCTGGCTCCAGCGGCTCGGCAGGCTCTGACTCTCCTTGCCCACCACACTTTTGGAGTCACATTCTCTCCTCAGTCTCCCTGCTCACCCACCCGAGTCGCACTGCAGCTCTCTCACCGTTTGCTGCCCAAGCCAAATATACTTTACATGCAGTTTTTTTTAAAAATGATCGAAATTCAGAGGTTTTTGGAATTAAACATAAAGGGATAAGGACCTGTACATGAAAGATTTGCAGGAAATTATGCCCATCTGGACAATTCCTTACTGGAGCCATTTACTCAGTAGAGCTGGCAGCATGCTTCCTTGTTATGTTAGGCTACACAAACACTCAACAGGGGAGTTTAAAATTCTGCTGATTTCCCAGTTCTCAAGCTGGGAAACCCACTGAATCCAGGCCAGGCTCATTCGATACAAGTGATTGTTTTTGCACCAGATCTCAAAGTTCAGCCGTTCCAGACTGAGAGGTTTGGTGGGTAAGGAGGATCTGTGTAATCTTCTGTAATTAGACAGAGTGACAATAGTGCTAATCAGGTAGGTTGGGTTTTATAATTCTGGTTTAAAGAGACTGCTTCTGGGGGAAGGGGAGATGGACAAGACGACAGATTGCACCTCAACTGGAATGAGTCCAAAATCCTTGCAGGGATGTTTGCCAATATTATTGGAATGGTTTTAAACTAATTTAGCAGGGGAGCAGGACTCAGAATAAATGCACAGTTGGGGGGAATTGCAGTCAAATATAAAGGGAATACTAAATCAATCCAGTGAGTGGAGCAGATCTGGGCATAATATGGCACATGAGAGGGATACAAGGCTAAACTATCTATTTTAATACAGAGACTGATTTGTAAGGCAGATGAACTTAGCATGTTGATCAGCACAAGGATGTGTGATAATGCTGCTGTCATAGAAACACAGATGAAAGAAGGACAGCTGACATTCCAGAACATACAATCTTCAAATGTGATAAATGGCAGTAGGAAAGGTATGAGTTATGCAAATGAGAATCTGGAACTGCAATATGGACTGAGATGTCCATTACTGCGGTAAAGGAGCTTACCCGAGAACCTCTTCAAATGAGGTCATATGGGGAGAATTTAGGAATAAAAGAGAGGGATATACTACAGACACCTCTCAACAGCAGATAGAGCAGATATGTGGACAAATGTAGAAATAAAACCCTCAAAATATTGAGAAGTATATGAGAGGTGAGAGGGTAACCAGGGAAAGGGCCTGTTAGAGACCAAGACAGCATTCGGAGTATGCAAATAGATAAGGTCTGATACACCGTCAATAATGCCAGAAGACTGGAGTTACTTTACGACAGGCTTTTATATTACCACAAGACTGGACACAGGCTGTTGCTGGCCCGATTCCAGGATTCATACTGAGGGAGGGACTCAGGTGTAATCGCCCTTATTGGGGAATTCCATGGGGTTGGAGTTACAGGGAGGATACAATACCAATGGCAAAACAGTGTCACAGTTGTATCACCACAAGGTCTTAAATCAATACCTCCTATCATTTTGCCAAAAGAACTTTGCAATATAAGAATTTGGGATGGGGCAGGGGCGTCAAATTTTACAATGCGTCATCTTGAAAAAGGAGCAAGTGTTCAATGTTTTAGCAGGCTTAAAGAGGAGGAGGAGATTGCTGGGACCCAGATAGAGATGCTGTGTTCTTTTCTGGTCACGTGATGAGAGAGCAGCCAACGAGGTACCCTACTGTTGTCCAGAAGAGTTGCAGGTGCAAGCTGCTAACTACATGTCATCAGTTGGAAAATTATCAGAATAAAAATCTGAGCCACAGGTTTAATCTGCACTTGCAAGGGGAAGATTAATCAAAGATAGTCAACAGAGTTTTGTTGAGGAGATCCCTCTGACCTACTTGACAGAACTTTTCAAAATAAGTAGCTTGTATATGGTTGGAAGAAATGTGGTTGAACATGAACACCAGTGAAGCCTTTGATTTGATCCGAGATGGGAAACTGGACCAAAGGTTAGAAGCCATGAAATTTTCCAAGGAAAATTGGATCCAAAATTGGCTTTTTAAAAGGAGGGAGATATTAATGGGGAGAGTGCTTTCGACGATTTGAATCCCATGACTGATGCTGGATGAAAGAGGTTACCAAGTATCTGAGGTCAGAATCAGATTCAAAATTTATTGTTAAGAGCATGTCACAAAATTGGTTGCTTTGCAGCAGTATCACAGTGTAAACATTTATACAAACCCATTTCAAAATAAATAAAATTGTGCAAGAAAAAGAAAAAGACAAAGTGAGGCAATGTCTTTGGTTCATTGCTTCTTCGCCCAAACACTGGTTGGAATCTAGAATATACTACCTGAGAGACTGGTGGATGTAGATATAACATTTAAGATGCATCTGGTCATGGAATTTTTTCTGTTCTATAACTTAATGAATTAACTTGAACTGGTGGGTGTGAATTATATGGGAAGGCTGGAAAGCCTAGAGCTTTTCTCTGTGGAACATGGGAGGCTGATTAGGGACCTTATAGATAAGGAATATGGGTAGGGTAAATAGCCATAGTCTTTCTTCCAAAATTTGTTTTTCACAGTGCAGTGACACAAGACCTGCCACCATACAGATTCAGCAGTCTAAGTTCGATCTTGATGTTACATGGAGTTTGCATGTTCTCCCTGCAACTGCATGGATTTCCCCTAGGTCCGAAAATAGGACTGAATTGTTTCTTTCAGTGTCACGATCAGTAAAAAGAATTGAGCTTTGAAAGGGCCTCAGGGTGTGTGCCTGTGTATGTGTGCGTGCTTGCAAGTGTGTGTACGTTGTGTGCTTAATTCTTTAAAGTTTAATTTTTTTTCATAATTTTAATTTTTGGTGATTTTTAACATTTGCTCAAATACTCACTTTTGAAGGATGGGTTTAACGCTGGCAGGCTGGGAACTGGGCCCTGGTGGCAGCTGAACATTAGTCAGGCTACATTTCAAGAATTATAAAAGTAAAAATACAATACTGGAGAAACTCAGCTGGTCAAATAGTACACTTTATGTAGCAAAGATAAAGATACAGAACCAACTGAGTTTCTCCAGCATTGTGTTCTGACTTCAACCATGGTGTCTGTAGACCTTTGTGTTTTACATTTGAAGAATTATGCACAGATCCACTTGTCATTCACTAGGAATGATACTGTAGCAAAGAGCAATTGGATAGAATGTAGATTGCGCTATTGAAATATTTTTTTTCTTGCACTTACTGTAACTGAGAATATTTATCTATCTATACATTACCTCTTTCCATACTTGCGAAATTTAATGTATACTATTGCAATTGGTGTATCTCACCTGTTAGGCCTGCAGCAAGTAAGCAGCTCGGGGCATATGTACATTGTGCTTATCTGTATGAAAATAAACTCAATCATTAAAATTAGCTTAATAGGTCAACCCCAGTGAGGACAAACTCTTCCCCGCAGGACATCAGTCTGCAATGTGCCAAGGCAGACTCATGGTTCAAAGTATGTACAAGACATCACATAAAACTCAGATTCTTTTTCATTCAAGCCAGACAGAATTTCTACGTATCGGTACAGTAGTGCAGACTGTACTCAAGAAGATATTTATGCAAAATTCAGAAATGTAAAGAGAAAATTGCAAACAATCTGACTGTGCAAATACAGAAAAAGAATTCAGTAATAAATAATGTGCAAAGAAAGAGTCTTTAAATGAGTCCCTGATTGAATTTGTGGTTTCGGAGTTTGATGGTGGGGTGGTAGCAATTGTTCCTGAACCTGGTGGTGTGAGTCTTGTAGCACCTATACCTCTTACCAGATGGGAGCAGCAAGAATAGAGTGGTGTAGATCCTTGATGATTCCTGCTGTTCTCTGACAGTAATGATACATGAAGATTTCTTCGATAATAAGCAGAGTTTTGCCTGCAGTGTACTGGGCTGTGTCCACCATCTTTGCAGGGATTTCCGCTCAGAGGTTTTGCTGTCCTCAGACAAGGTAATGATGCATCATCCAGTCACTCTTTCCGTTAATGTAAATCACTGACAAAATTCATAAATTATCATTATTTTGCATACAAAACATTGAAGAATTATTATATATTCAAAATAAGTAGAGTTCAATCTGAGAGGTGTGTAAGGCTGATGAAGTGCATGTAGGAACTGATGATCCTTCCACATTTGGAGCAGGTGTTATGTTGCAGACCAGCAGCAATAGAAATTTACCAAGTCAGTGAGAGAGAGAGAGAGAGAGAGAGCGAGCGAGAGAGCGAGAGAGTGAGAGAGCGAGAGAAAACAATCACGCACATTACAGCTTAGGCACAATTCTGGAAAGTCAATTCAAAGTTGTCTTAGAAATCTCGTATTAAAACCCAACTTTTAAACTGATGTACAGAAGTAATCATGAAGGAGGTGACTTGACTGTGTGATCATACTCAAAACTCACGAATCCTTGTCAAATTGCTTCTAAGAGATTTTTTTTTTCCCCCATACCAATGGTTGTCACAACTCCCCTCTTCTTTGTATAGGGGAAACAGAAAGAGTGACTTTCACAATGCTTCCAAACTCCAGGCATAGATCAACCAAAATGACCATTGGAATGGTCACAATCCCAATGCATGAATCCTCCTGCTTCCTTTATCCAGATATGGCTCATTCACAGTGATTATTACAATGGTCATGGTGGGTGACTACTTCTCCTGACAAGGAGAAGCAGCAGAACTGTCCATCATATACAAAGTCCTCCACCTTCATTTTCAGATAACTGGCTGATCAATACTGAATTCTTTAAGTGACCCAAACACATGACTTTCAATCAAGTGTCTCATTCACCACTCTCTTTGTCCCCCGTCTGTTTTCCTTGAAAAAAACAACATTGTTCTTTTCTTCTTCCAAAGTATCAACTTTGAGTTATGCTCCTAGTTGACGGTGCCTTCTGTCTGACCATAAGCTGTAAAAGGTTTTGCTGGTTAAGGTTTGCAGCCTGTGTTAAACCTTAAAGTGTGGTTATTAAAGAAAATGTGTGATTATAATCCAGGGAATGACTGAAAGGGTGAGCAACGTGAGGGAATCTTTGTTGATCTTTCAGTAGACGAAAATAAATTTTGTGTAACATCACATTTTCTGTTCTATTACATGAAAATAACATAATACTAAATCTTGAAAAGAGATCTAGCATGTTTTGATTCAGATTACAGAAGTTGGTTATCTGAGCAAGAGGTACAAGATAGCTTTGATAGATTGGGGAAAAGCTCCCAAAGAATTGACCAGTGGATAGGGAATAGGTATTTAATAAGTGGATGGAAGAAAACTGAGGTCCATCATCAGCCAGCTCCCCACCATGACTACCAGCCCCCCACATCTCCATCGTGCACACAAAACTCAAAACGGTCAACCAGTTTACCTATCTCAGCTGCACCATTTCATCGGATGCAAGGATCAACAACAAGATAGTCAACAGATTCGCCAAGGCAAATAGCACCTTTGGAAAACTATACAAAAGAGTCTGGAAAAATAACCAACTGAAAAACCTCTCAAAGATTAGCGTATACAGAGCCGTTTTCATACCTACACTCCTGTTCGGCTCCGAATCGTGGGTCCTCTACCGGCATCACCTACGGCTCCTAGAACGCTTCCACCAGCGTTGTCTCCGCTCCATCCTCAACATTCATTGGAGCGACTTCATCCCTAACATCGAAGTACTCGAGATGGCAGAGGCCGACAGCATCGAATCCACGCTGCTGAAGATCCAACTGTGCTGGGCAGGTCACGTCTCCAGAATGGAGGTCCATCGCCTTCCCAAGATCGTGTTATATGGCGAGCTCTCCACTGGCCGCCATGACAGAGGTGCACCAAAGAAGAGATACAAGGACTGCCTAAAGGAATCTCTTGGTGCCTGCCACATTGACCACCGTCAGTGGGCTGTTATCGCCTCAAACCTTGCATCTTGGCGCCTCAGTTTGGCGGGCAGCAACCTCCTTTGAAGAAGACCTCAGAGTCCACCTCACTGACAAAAGACAAAGGAGGAAAAACCCAACACCCAACCCCAACCAACCAATTTTCCCTTGCAACCGTGTCTGTCTGTCCCTCATCGGACTTGTCAGCCACAAACGAGCCTGCAGCTGACGTGGACATTACCCTTCCATTAATCTTCGTCTGCGAAGCCAAGCCAAAGAGAAAGAGAGAAATTACAGAAATGATTTGTTCAATTTTGAGTTCTATGTCTTTTGTTTCCATATCTCTCTCCCCCTCTCTTATTCATCTGTCTCAAGGGAGAGGCTCAATGTTAATGTCCACTTCAAGGTGCTTTCAGTGATGAAACATTCAGTGAGAAGAATCAAGATCATTATCTACAATGTCAATAAATTAAGTGCTTTATAATGATGTCTCCAAGTGCCAAATTTACTGATACTGACAGCTAATTTTTTTGGAGAATTTTGGGAACCAATATAACATTGTGGAATACTCTGATACAACAGTTGCTAATTAACACACAACAGAAGCACAGCATTTCATATTACCTTCTTCTTTCTTTGGCTTGGCTTCGCGGACGAAGATTTATGGAGGGGGTAAAAAGTCCACGTCAGCTGCAGGCTCGTTTGTGGCTGACCAGTCCGATGCGGGACAGGCAGACACGATTGCAGCGGTTGCAAGGGAAAATTGGTTGGTTGGGGTTGGGTGTTGGGTTTTTCCTCCTTTGCCTTTTGTCAGTGAGGTGGGCTCTGCGGTCTTCTTCAAAGGAGGCTGCTGCCCGCCAAACTGTGAGGCGCCAAGATGCACGGTTTGAGGCGTTATCAGCCCACTGGCGGTGGTCAATGTGGCAGGCACCAAGAGATTTCTTTAGGCAGTCCTTGTACCTTTTCTTTGGTGCACCTCTGTCACGGTGGCCAGTGGAGAGCTCGCCATATAATACGATCTTGGGAAGGCGATGGTCCTCCATTCTGGAACTTTAAATGTATCTTCTGAAGTCTCAGGAGGGGAAAAAAGTACTGAAGATTCAAATCCACTTCTGTCAAACAGTTTAACAATGACAGGTTGCCTGCAAGGTAAATTTTCTTTGGAAAATGGCCTAATGATTAGTTGCAGAATAAAAGGAAATTTTAAAAAATCTAAGAACAATATATAGTGTTTATGTAATTATAAAATTAATGTTAAAGACTTTGAAATTACTTGGTTGAAAATTTCACGCAATCCAGCTTGTTGTTAAGCATCTGTAATTCAACTTTTTCAGGAATACTGTGTCTTTATAATCCAAACTGTTTTATAACCTTTAAAACAAATAGAATTAATCATTTTCACTTCTGCAGTGATTATTCACTCTTGTAAAACTCATCTGTAGGTGATTTTGCTCACCAACAGCTGTCACTCCAATACCAGAGCACGGTCGGGTAACACATTTCACCAATTATTCAAGCTGTTTAAAAATGTGTCTGCAATCACAAGGTTAAAAACACCCTCTGGGAATACCACATCATTTTGCCCCCATCTCCATGTATATTTATATTTTGTTAGTTGTTATAATTTAATAATCTGCAGTATTTTATTACTGCTTTATAATCTTTTATTCAATTATCATGTCCTTTATCATTCAATAATCCTATAACACTGCACCTCCTGACATTGCCTTTCCTTCTACTTGTTCTCTGTTTGATGTCAGAACCCAATTGCTCTTGAATGTCCCGTCATCTCATTGTTAATGTAACCAGATGCAAGGATTGCTATCTTTTTCAAAGTCAAGGAACAAAAAGAATTTGTATGCATGATAAAAATAACATATGGTTAAGATAAAAATTACAGATCTGAGCAGGGTCTTGATAGTTTCAGACTTCCACAGTATGTGTAGTCAAATCGGAAACACTTGCATTTTTGCTGGCCCAAAGCCAATTCAGCATTGCACACATTGTAATTCATCTAAACGTTTATTGCTTTATATACAATGAAATCATATTTTTCAATGTGCACATTATTTCAATGAAAAATAAACATTGAAAAGTTTTGTTGTATGGTTCCAGTTAGAAGTTCAATGGCAAGAAATTTCTCATTTATATTTTACTTCTCTAGATAGGACAACAATTCATATGGTGCAGTGTTCGATCACAGCTGCTCAACATGTAACCTCCCATGGCTTTTTTTTTAAACCCAAATTTGTCACACTTCTGGAACATATTTCAAAACGCAAAAAGACTCTACAGATTTGTGCAATTCACAGTTACCTCCCGCACAGGGAGTTACTGTTCAACATGACCACACGGGAGGAAGTTGTTAATTGTGCCACTCCAGACAGTGTGTTCTGCCAAGCTGCAGAAAACCAGCTGCAACAAAAACATCTTAACAAAAAAAAGGGTAATAACTGAAGCGCTTCAGCAAACACGAAGAAAGCTTTTCAATTAAAAACTAATATTGTGATCACCTGCCAATAGTTAGCTGGGTAGACCTACAGGGATTATAAGCTCTGCGCCCACCTTATTAGAACAAGTATTTATCTTTACCATAACATTATTGAAAAAAAGTCAATAGTTACTTTGTAGTATGGATTTAATTGTCGCCATCTGCTGTCCTCTTGCTTGAATTTTCTTTCCCGAAGCACATTTTCAAAATTTCAGTAGCTTCCTTGGTATAAATTTATGACTTTTGTTGTCTGTGGATAGAATCCATGTTTACTTTGAATTTCCAGCCATAGCAAAACTTACTTGAAATTACCTACAGATGTACATTTTGCACTGCTTTCTTTGGCAAAGGACATCAAAACTTATGTCCAAATTTCAGTTATAGACTAAATACAAAGTTAGAATGTTATTCAACATAACTTAGAATATCATTATTACAGTGGCTAAGTTTATTTTAAATGACAATTATAGCTATTTTGGCACTCATTAAATGCAAAATGGCTTCCATATTTTTTCGTAGGGTGATTCAGCAGTTGGATAACATGGAAGGAACATTTGGATACTGTGTCTAACACAGTACACTGCCTTTCAGTGCTCATATTAATATACACAGGACAAGTACACTGATTTTAACACATCCAACAAACACTTGTTTTTATGGCATGTTGATCTTCATGTCTGGAAAATCAATTACATATTATTTTATCCAGCAGCACTCAAATTTGAGTTTTCCATGAGTGAACCATGGCAATGACTATTTTCAGGTCATTTTTATTCACTCAGACAATTTGACTTGGCATTTATGCCAATTTCTGCTTTGGGTCCGCAAGAGATTACCTCATTACTCGTGGAACTTTCTGACTGGAGTAGTGCAGGAGAGAATGGAGCACATCGCCTTGGGGGCACCTGTTAATCAGCACCCTCAAGACAGGAAGCTTGTGGGAGAGTGGGAGATTAAAGTCCGCGAGTTTGTGGGAGAGCTGGGATTAGAATGGGATGAGATGAGAAAGGGTTGTGGAATTATAAACAAGAGAGTTTGGGGGAAAAACACAAGATCAGCAACTGGGAATTTGTGACCTATTCCTGGATCTGGGACTAGTGCCGAGGAGATGAAGGGCTCTTGAAGGGCCTTGGGCGCTTAAGGATTCCTGAGGCAGCGAGAGCACTGGATGGGAATCCATGGACACTCAGAGACTCTGAAGGGACTCTCTTTTGCTTCTCTTTCTCTCATATCGGGTGACGCTAATGGCATGTCTTAGTCTGCCTTACGGCGGGCAGAGACAATTTCATGTAATATTACATGTTCTGTACCACAGTCAAACTCCTGGCATCCAGCACCTACAGAGATTAGAAGATGCCAGATAAGCAAGTTTTCTTGTTGCTTGAGACTCACTCTTACAATGCCCAATTAATTCATCTGCATTAAAAATAAACATTTTAAAAGGCAAAAATCCACTGAACAAACTTCAGTTGCATAAACCGTAAATCATTTTATTTTCAGTCACATTCTTTGAAAACATTTAACCATCATTGCATCTGCAGGTTCCTCCCCTCCATGGAGGCACCCAAAGATGAACAACAACATCATAATTAAACATCTATCCCCCCTGGTTTACAGTTAAAGCCTAACATATACTTAATAATAAAGATAATGATAGGGATAAGGAGACACTTTAAGAGAGTCACCCCAATGGCATCAACCAGCTCTTCATCCTGGGTGACACCATTTTATTCAAACACAACCTTATTCGAACAGCTACTATGAGCAAAGGCACTCCACTGGCTGAATATTAGCTCCCATCTTTACCAAAGGTTATGTGTAATTTCAGAGAACATTTACAATTGTAAACTTTTATTTAATTTATTATTATTATTTATTCTTATTCATTCTATTTAGCTATTTATTTATTTCCTTTGATTTTTTTTTGCCTCTTGTTTGGATTCCTGATAACATGTGATACTGTATCACATGACAATAAAGGAATCATGAGTACTTACCTGGAAATTAGGAAATTTCATAGCTACATCCTTTAGGCCCAACATTCTAAATGTCTTCTTTGCCATTCAACCATGGACATCCAACAACATTCACAAATTCCGGCTACATAACCACATCCAGTAGACATTCTCACTCAATTCATGGACATCATGAACCTGTAATCCCCCTTTAGGTTTACTGCCAGTCATGATCCTGCCAACCAACAATGCTGGACCATTAATCACACCACATGGTCTCCGATGGAATCATAGACTACAACAGCACAGAAACAGGCCATTCAGCACATCAAGTCTGTTCCAAACTATTTTTCTGCTTCGTCCCACTGACTAGCACCCAGACCATATCCCTCCTGTCCAATTTTCCTTTAAATGTCAATCTTCTCAAGCATCCCAGGCCTCTGGTTCCCAGGGTCTAATCCCCTGCTGCTTCTCGGCCTCTGATAACTATGGCCAAATAAACACCCAGTTTTTGATATGCCACCTTTTCTGGAACTTGAATGCTCTACTCCACACAGTCCCAGTCTCTGATCTGCTGTTTTCCCATAAATTCTGTTTCCAATTCCACTCCCGTTTCCAGTCTCCAATCCTACTCTTCTTCAAAAATGTCGTCACTGATCCCTGCTCTCCCATAAGATGATCTTTAATCCTGATACTCGTAGAACTTTGTTTCTGATCTACTACTCTCCCACAAACTCCAGCATCCAATCTTCCAAACGCTCCTAAACTCCAATCTCCATTCGTGCACAAAGCCTGAGATTCCAACCCTGACCATCCTCCCGACTCCCAGAACAGCAATACATCAGTCTGCTTCCTCAGTCTCTCGACATTTTGACTGTCACAGCAAAAGTCTGCTGTCCATTTTCCCAATCACATAACATCCCTCATCAATTGCTTTGGTCTTATCCCACTACACACAAGCTACAGTGATGACTGGTTCGTACATCTATGGTTTTCCATTTCCTAAGTCCACAATCAGCTCTGATGTCATGGTGGCATTGAGTGAAAGGTTATTGTTATTACACCATTCAGCCAAGTTTCCAATCTCCCTTCTGTTTGCTGACTCATTGCTCCTTTTTATACAGCCCATTACTGTAGTATCATCAGTGAATTTGTAAATGGAGTTGTTATCGTACCAAGACACAGTCATAGATGTAAAGAGAGTACAGCAAGGGACTAAGAATGCAGGCCTGTGGTGCTCTGGTGCAGATGGAGATGTTCTTGCCAATCGTACTGATTGGGTCTGCAGGTGATGAAATCCATTATCCAATTACACAGTGGGGAATTGAGGTTCGTGTTTTGGAGTTTTCCGATCAATTTTGAGTGGATGATGATGCTGAATGCCCAATTGTAGTCAACAAAGAGCATCCTGATGTATGCATCATTGCTGTCCAGGTGTTCCAGGGCTTTGTGTAGACCCAGTGAAATAGCATCGGCCATAGTCCTATTGCTGCGCTAGGCAAATTAGAATGGATCCATGTTTCTGCTCAGATAGCAGCTGACACTTCATCACTGTGGATGTGAGTGCCATTGGTCGATAGTCATTTAGGCAGATTACCACACTCTTCTTGGGCACCAGTACAATTGAGGCCTGTTTGAGACCGGTGGGTCAAATCTTTTTGATCACAAGAATGTGCAATGCCCCATCTCTGTGATTAAAGTTTGAGCCTCATGTTGCAAATGAAATATGATTTCGGTGGGCAACAAACAAAAGTCATTGTTCCATGGCATCTGCCCTATTTGAGAAAAAACTTACCAGCTACTTTTGGCTGTATTCAAAGAAAAATGAAGCAAAACAAAAAAGTAAAATGTTGTTGATCCTGGAATCTGAAATTTAAAAAAAAGATAATGTTGGAGAGATTCAGCAGGCCAAGCAACATCCAGGGGTGGGGGGGGGGGGGGGGAGAGAGAGAGGGAGAGAGAGAGAGAGAGAGAGAGAGAGAGAGAGAGAGAGAGAGAGAGAGAGAGAGAGAGAACGAGACAGAGAGAATGAGAGAGAGAACGAGAGAGAAAACGAGAGAGAGAACGAGAGAGAGAACGAGAGAGAGAACGAGAGAGAGAACGAGAGAGAGAACGAGAGAGAGAACGAGAGAGAGAACGAGAGAGAGAGAACGAGAGAGAGAGAACGAGAGAGAGAGAACGAGAGCGAGAGAACGAGCGAGAGAACGAGCGAGAGAGCGAGCGAGCGAGAGAGCGAGCGAGCGAGAGAGCGAACGAAAACATTTTAATTCAAAACCTCATTTGTGGAATCTATCAATACAATCAAGAATGTCCAATAATATTGATTGGGTATCATCCTTTTTAAAAAGAACATGAGAGTATGCCTCAGTAATGACACAAATGTATGCAGATTATTCGCACGTCATTCGTAATCCACACTCTTTGAGCTGTCTGTCGTTTTTGCTTGAGTTATTGGTAAAGATAGATACAAGAGGGTGAATAGCCAGAGGTCTTGTTCCACTTTTCCACCATAACCTTGACAGAAAAATTATGGAAAAGTTGCATTTCTGCATTTTGCTTCACAAGCACATCTGTTGTAAAAGCTTCAATGCATCTGTAGATATACATGGACTTGCAACATTAGTGGTTCTCAACCTTTTTCTTTCCACTCACCTACCACTTTAAGTAATCCCTATGTCATAGGTGTTCTGTCATTAGTTAGGGATTGCTTAAGGTGGTAGGTGAGTGGGAAGGTTGAGAATCACTGCCCAATTGCTACTGAAATATTTTGCTTGAGAAAAATGGTCATTGGCCCATTTCCTTTGGAGTTATGAAACCGTGCAAATAATGATTCAATTAGGTACGATTAAAACGGTGGATTTCAAACTTTTTCTTTCCACCCACATACCTCCTGAAGTAATCCCTTACTAATCACAGACCACCTGTGGCACAGGGAATGCTTAAAGTGGTATGTGAGGGGAAAGAAAAAGGTAGAGAACCACTGTGCTACATCCACATGAGGCGTCCACTAAGTGATGAAGTGTTAAAAAGTGTCACAAAGCACTGAATGGCTCATGGCTTTTACAAAACAACTTTTATAATTAGTGGTGAGAAACATGAAAGACTGCAGATGTTGTGATTGTTGTAAAAACACAGAAATGCTGCAGGAACTCAGTTGGTACAACCAACATTTCGGCCCTGAGTCTTTCTTCAAGGTATGAGCAAAAAACAAACAGGAGCCTGAATTAAAAGGCTGGGGGCAGAAGGATGAAAGGGCAGGGGGAGGACCATAGGCCAACAACCAAAAGGCCATAATTGGACATAGATAGGAGGACAGGAGAGGAAATGTGAGAATTGATTAGGGGAGGGGGTGGCTGTGTGAATGCAGAGCTGGAGGGAAGGAGAAAGAAGGGAAAGGGGAGAGAGGGAAAAAGAGCTGGAGGAAAGAAGACTGTCTCAAACAGGCCTCAATTGTACTGGTGTCCAAGAAGAGTGTGGTAATCTGCCTAAATGACTACCGACCAATGGCACTCACATCCACAGTGATGAAGTGTCAGCTGCTATCTGAGCAGAAACTGGATCCATTCTAATTTGCCTAGCGCAGCAATAGGACTATGGTCGATGCTATTTCACTGGGTCCACACAAAGCTCTGGAACACCTGGACAGCAATGATGCATACATCAGGATGCTCTTTGTTGACTACAATTGGGCATTCAGCATCATCATCCACTCAAAATTGATCGGAAAACTCCAAAACACGAACCTCAATTCCCCACTGTGTAATTGGATAATTACACTCCCTCTAAGCTGGGAGTGATGGGGGTGGGGGCTAATGAAAACCTGAGAAGTTGCTGTTAATACCTTCCAATTGGAGGGTATCCAGACGGAATATGAGGTGTGGTTCTTTCAATTTGCGGGAGGTCTCAATCTGGCAGAATTAATAAAGGTGATTTAACTTTTTCAACATATTCTTAATGAATAAAATGTAGAGAGCTTTCTATTTAAGCTTTGAGGAAATGTAAGATGAATGAAAGAATTTTCACTTTTTAAAAAAAAAAATTAATCGTTGCATATCCTCCCACTGATCTGAGGGCCAAGGTGAGTTGCAATCCAAGTTGTTGCCCAAGGGCTGGTATCCCAAAAAATCTTCTCTTTCTTTATTTCCATCTTAAATGGCATCAGACCAAAAGTCATTACGTCCACTTGGAAACTATAGGTAGATGCAGGAGTGGAAAGGAAATAAACCCAGTTTGCTCAACTAGATTTAGCATAATGATTGCGCCAGAATACATGCTGGTCTGGAATTTACTTTCTTATACCCTTTGACTTTCAAAATAATCAAGCCTTTCAAACTCAGCAATACTTTCTGCAAAACCATTGCAATGAAGTCATAAAGTACCATGTCTGTAGAATATGTCTTAATTAAATTTACATGGAGAATTTTACAATAAAATTATATTCTAGTTGGTTAATTAATTTATTCATAAAATGGATCATGCTTAGCCAAAAAATATTCAGACCCAAAACTGTTCCTATTCATTAAACGATAGAGGATAGTTGTTTTGGCTGAATGGAAATAGCTGAAATGGAAACGTGACCCTGAATGTAGAGGTTCTCTTTTAACTGGAGATGGAAAGCTACACATTTCTATTGATTACAATTCAAGATTCCTTTACTGTCATGTAATAATAGGGAGTATGTAATATTACATGAAATTACACGAAAAAAGCTACACCTTTTATGCCTTCCATAAGGGAGACAAAAGGTCACCATTTACAGAATGGAAGAAAGAGAAGCAAAAGATAGTCCCTTTTGAGTTACTAGCCCCTTTCACACTTGCAAGTGAACCCAGGAATTAACAGCCAATCAGCCTTTAAAGTGTGAAAGCAAAATCAGCTCAACGCCAGTGTCAGATGACGTCATTTCATACTGGGGATTGACGGCCTCGACACCAAGTATGATCCCCGCCGTCTGCAGGCGGTGGCGTTGAAATAATTCAAGTATGAAACAGGCAACTGCATTGTGAGATTGAAATTACCCAAGTGTTTGTGTGAGTGCAGGAACGTGAAGGAAGATTAAAATGAAGGTATAAACTTTGCCGTGGGAAAGTCACGGGTGGGGGGGGGGGGGAGAAGAGAGAGAGAGAGAGAGAGAGAGAGAGAGAGAGATTGAAAGAAAGGAAATAAATAGCAATAAATATCAATAGTGGGCACTTTTTAGACAGCGACGGAAAGTTGGTAGTGCTAAAACGCACAATTTATAAAGACCATGGAAAAAAGCTACACTTTTTCACACTGTATAAAAATTGTCCATTTTTGTTATTTATTGCAAGCTTCTTCCTACGGATGCTTATAAAGGTTTATATAGGTCAGCACAACAACAATGGGCTGAAGGGCTCATTCTGTACTGAACATAAAGCTTAATTATTTTATAATTAGGCATAATTAATTATGTTCAAATATAAGATCATAATACATTGCTCAGGATTTAGGGGAGGATTTAGTGGATGGCTCCTTGCAAGTGTGAAAGTGTTCAGGAGTGGTCAAATGTGAAAAGCCAAACCCCCATTCCTATCCCAGGACACGGAATGGCCAATTTCATGGAATGCAAGTGTAAAAGGGGCTACTGAGTGCCCGTGGATTCACCTCAAGTGCTCCCACAGCCTCTGAAACCGCACAGACCCGTTCAATCCATCAGCAATCCGAGCTTTAGATCCAAACCAACACGATCAGGAAACCATCAGGGAGCCATTCCTTGCCCTCAACACCCTCTTGAATCCCTTTTCCAATTCCTACAGGCGCAAGTTGCCTGCGGTCTGTGCTGCTCTCAGCTCTCAGCTGCTGAGCCCCTCACTGGACTTCCGCTGTGGACACCATACTGTATCCATTAATGGTTGCTTACAATATAAATTTCAAACATCTTGACCATTATAAAGTAGAAATAGATATTTAAATGTGAAAGTTATACAGGTTTTAGTATCAACAATCTTTTGTAGGTCAAAGAAATTAGAGCCTTGAAAATGGGAAAAAAAACCTGACAAGCCAGATCGATTATAGTATTATTGAGTTGCAAATGCTCCCAGGTCCACATTTTGCCAGAAATATAAAGTGCAATTAAAATCATTTAATTTTTACAGCATTTGTTTCCATTTATACATAGGTAGTTCTTGGGTCAGCATCATTTAAACATGGACATTTCGTGCCTTGTTGCCATAAATTAAATCAGCATTTTAATTGTGGCCATGCTTGTGGTTGTTGGCAGTACAAAAAGATCAATGAATGCACGTACCCAAAAACCTACTGAGTGATTAATTACCTGTCTGGAAGATATAAATATCCCTTTCACTAAAGATGGTATGAACCACTGGGAGAACAGTCTACATCACAGTGGGGTGCATTAATTTAGCAGACACTAATTCAAACAAGACTTCAGTACAATAACTGGCAACATACCACCATTCCATAGTCCATCCATACAGAAATATAGCCAGAGATCACTTTCTTCCAGATGAAAATGATGATCTAATATAATTACCATGCTAGACATTGCTCAATATAAAAATGTTGGAAGCCTTCATTTAAATTTATAAACTGTTGTTTGATTTACAGCCTTCTGCACATGTGTTTTAATCTTCAGAATACTCTACTTTGCAGCTTGCTCCAAATATTGTTCTCAAACACATATTGACTCCAGTAATTGCACTTTGTAAAACGATGACTTACTTCACCTAAATAACACTAGACAACATATTTTTCAAAATGTTTTGTTTCAGAAAAAAATTAATGATGATGGACCAACTACAAGTGAAACACAAAGATAATTTCAGATTTTCTATATCCTGGAGGAAGATGGAGAAGCATTAAATTATTTTTTTATTGAATTTAGCATGTTTAATCGCTTAATGCTACTGACTCATTGTATTTATTCAACTGACCTAAAAATGTTTGGCTACTGATTGTTGTTGGTACTCAGCATCTGATGCCTCTCAGGTCAGTGTCCAACAATAGTTGGCCAGCATTGATGGATTCCAGTTGCCCTGATAATTGCTTTTCCATGCTCGAATGTCCTGATGAAACCTTTCACCATCCTCATCCCTGACTGCACCAAGATCAGCAGAGAAGACGTCCAAGTGAACAACAGAAAATCAATTTTCAATAACAGCTGCACTTCGTGGCTTTGTATCCTTGACGTAGACTTAAAATATGACAGGAAAACACAAAAACAGGTTATATCTAAAAAAAAGGTATGCGATAGGAAAATTTTAAAGCGATTTCTGTGATTAGCAACCAAAAATCCATAAGATACACCCAAAAATATTCAGGAAGCAAAATCTTTGTTGTCCAGTGTAATATGGAATAAAAAAATTACTTGCAAAAAAAAATTAACATTGTCAGTTGAGGGATAGCATCAAGGAAGCAGGCACTTTTTTTCTTCTAAAACACACCATAGCTGATTTGCATGTTTCTCCTTTATTTCAAAGAGATTTAAAAAATCCATTTCAGGAAATGGAAGCTCAAAGCTATCTATAGCTATAGTAAGTGCTAATGATGTAAATGTTGAGGCCACTTTTGCCCTGTTGAACCAAGTTCCCTCCCTAAGAATGGACTTGTAAATGCTGAGATCCATTTTAGTCTGGATCACATGCTGGCAGTAGAAAGTAATATCTTACACCATCACTTAGATTAGACTTAAAAAGAGATTCCCAAAGGGATTTTAAAAAATTATATTACATTCTACTGTTTGCTCTACCTTTCAGGAAATATTTTCTGTCATTGATTTATATTATTTTGGGGGGCTAAGTGATAGTCTTCTGCTCAGCAGCATAATTCATACTTTCCCTCTCACCCAAAAAAAATACTTGCTTCGGCACAATAGCAGCAGGATAATGAAAGTAAATGGTTCTTGGGATGTAGACGTCACTTGGGTCTAATAATTTATTTGATTTTCCTTTGGTATGAATCAAGGGAGAATACAGCAACTAATGTTTAACACAGGTGACACAATATCACTATTTAGTAGATCACATTAGCTATTTTATGTTCCCATTTATTTCCTAAAAAAAGAATAAATGCCACTCAAATTTGCACTTAGCAAGTTGGTATGGATACTGCTATCAATAACATGCAAAATGTTGACAAGAATGGCTTGGAGACATCAAGTTATTGATTCCCATGAGAAACACTGAGTAGCTGAAAAGAAAAATCAATGCCTGAAGGTCTTAGGAGTGTTTTCTTCTCATTTACACTTTCTTTTTTTTAAAGAAAGTTCTTCATCTCTCATGACTTGAGCATTGAAAGGGAAGGAAAGGCCCCACTTTCAAGATTTCCACCACCAATGCTTCAGAAAAACCTTCAAACAATATTTCTTCTGTTATTGTGAGACTTGCTTCCCAATTTCCTCTTTCCCAGAAAACAAATTTCTCTGGCTTACAAAATTCTCAATGCCCCATTCCAAACATAAAAGCTGGCAAAGCTGATCTTGATGATGGAGAATGTGGTCAAAATTTCAACCATGTAACAAGGGATTAACTGCAGACAATAGGAAATGAGGAGAGAGAAAAAAATAAACCAAGTGCAAGTCTTGTCCAAAAGAAATAATTGAGAGATATTAACTGGACCTACATCATATGAGCTTACACCATTCAAATCCAATGCATCTATTTCAGATCCTGGTAGGTGCTTCACAGTAGTTAGCGTTGAGGCCGCTTCTTTTTATGTTGTAGATTAACAATTTGGATTTTGGAATGAATGGCTTTTTGGTCAGGTTTGCAATTGATACGAAGGTAGGTGGAGGAACAGGTAGTGTAGAGGGCAGAGAAGTAGCAAATAAAGTATAATGTTAGGAAGTTCATTTGGTAGAAAAAAGTAAATGAGCAGACTTAAATAACATTGAAAATACCTACTGTGGATGGAAAGGGACCTGGGAGTCCCAATGCAGGATAGCCTGAAGGTAAAATTGTGGGTTGAGACAGTGGTGAAGAAGGCGAATGCAATGCTGCCATTCATTTCAAGAGTAGAAGAGCAGGAATGTGATGTTGAAGCTCTATAAGACATTGATGAGACCTCATTTGTAGTATTGTGAGCAAATTTGGGCTCGAAGAAATGATGTGCTGATGTTCGAGAGGGCTCGAATGCGGCTCACAAGATTGATTCAGGGAATGAAAGGGTCATCATGAGAAGCATTTGACGTATTCATTGGAATTTAGGAGAATGGGGGGGTAGCTCTCATTGAAATATTTTGAATGCATGGACAGAGTAGATGTAGGAAGGTTGTTTCCCATGGTAGGAGAGTGCAGGACAATGACTTTCAAACTGCTCCCCCCCCCAACTCACACTTCACCTTAAGCTATCCCTATGCCATAAGTGCTCTGTGATTAGTGAGGGATTGCTTAAGGTGGTATGTGAGTGGAAAGAAAAAGCTTGAAAACCACTGTTTTAATCGTACCTAAATGACTCGTTATGTGCACCGTTTCTTAACTCCAAAGAAAATGGGCCAATGACCATTTTCTCAAGCAAAATATTTCAATAACAATTCGGTCTACAGTACAGGTTCTCAATGTTCTGTTACCGCTCACATACTGCCTGAAGCAATTCCTTACCAATCACAGAGCACTGACAGCATAGGAATTGCTTATGGTGAAAGGTGAGTTTAGGGGGCAGTTTGAAAACCACTGGTCTAGGACAAGAGGGCACAACTGCAGGATTAAAGGGTGTCCACTTAGAACAGGCATAGGAAAGATAGAGATAGGCAAGTTGTTTCCATTAGTGGGAGAGACCAGAACTAGAGGACGTAGCCTCAAGATTCAGGGTAGTAGATTTAGGACAGCGAACTGCCTTTCCCCAGAGGATGGTAAATCTAAGGAATTCACTGCCCAGTGAAGCAGTGGCTGTTACCTCAGTAAGTATATTTAAGGTAAGATTTGGATAGATTTTTTACAAAGTAGGGAAATTCATGGATATGGGGAAAAGGTAGGTCGGTGAAGATGAATGGCAGAACAGGTTCGACAGGCCAGATGGCCTACTCCTGCTCCTATTTCTATGTTCTTATGTTTACTTCATACATGTTTACACACCTTTTTCAAACTCTGAAAAGATTTAAACATTTTAAAGGCTTTTTTTTTAATGCCACTGTTTCTCCCATTCTTGTGTTCTCATGTTTTCCTACATTCTGTCTCAGTACACAAATTTCTAGTCCTCTTAATATTGTTGGATGACTTTTCTGCCACTTTTGTTCTTTTTGTGTAAAGGTGAAATTAAAACTTGGGCTCTCTTAAAACCATCAGAATCACCCTTCCAAAACAAAAAAAATACACAACTCAGATGATTAACTTGACCACTTCCTCGGATTTCACTGAGATTTCTCCTTACCGTTTTACTATCTGCTTTTCGCTTTTTTAAAAAATACTTTTGTCCCTTCTGGAGTTTCCCTACTTCTGTTTCCATTATAATTTCCCAGTGCCCCCAGCACTCACTCAGAAAAAGAAAGGTATTGAATTGTATTTTTTCTGGAAAATTCAACAAAGAGGCATTACACCAATATAATCTTAGTGCACTAAGCTTTCAAAGTGGCATTCTGATAACGTCCATCTGCAAATGTGAGACTTTTTATTTATTAGATAAAGTAGAAAATAAATATTTACTATTTATTAGTGTAATAGTTTATTAAAACAATTAACAAAACCTATTAGATGATAAAGAGATAGTCAGGAAGTGAGGCAAGCTGCAAAATACTTAACCTTTATTATTCCCTAAGCACTCGTTTACATCAATATCAATGAAATCATAGAACATAGAACACAACAGCACATTTACAGACCTTTCAGCCCTTAATGTTGTGCTGACCCATATATCCCAAAAATCAACCAATTTCAATTTGAAAAAGTACCAAAATTGTTTGCTTTTTTTTGCTTGATACCATTGGCAATTTCAACAGGTCTTTTTTGTTTAGAAACATATACTATGTGCTTGCCTTGATAAAAGATAAGAGTGTTATCCTCTTGGGTGAATGTGTTCAGGTCACTTCACTTGAGGAATGAAACGATATTAGCCAGGGAAATGACGTTAAATTGGTAATCATGTCATGTAAAACTTGTTCACTTATTTCATCCAAGAATTCCTCAAAACATCCTCAGAACTTGCATTTCCGATTTACAATATTGTTATGAGCCAAAGGACCCCAAATCGCAGCAGCAATAGAAATTCACCAAGACAAATGGTAACTGAAACAAATGTTGTTTTTAATTATCTTTAAACATGAAAACAGGATCAAACTCTATTAATATTAACGTAACCCCCTTCTACTTCTAAGCGCACATGTATGTAATGCGTGTGCAAGTTCAGAAAAGTTCTTTAATTCACAGTCCAATTTCACTTCTCACTGGTTTACTGGTGACAGGCAATTCTTATACGGTGCACAGAATTTAACATTTAGGCTTGGGTACTTGACAGGTAAATGGTTACGGCTCAGAAAGGTTCTTGTCGGTTTTCAGTGAGAGATTTGTTGCTCATTGGACACCCACAACTGATTCCGTCTGATCAGCCATGTCAGTGTGTGGTTTTCTCTGGGCGTGCCGGTGCGTGGGCGTGCCGGTGCGTGGGCGTGCCGGTGCGTGGGCGTGCCGGTGCGTGGGCGTGCCGGTGCGTGGGCGTGCCGGTGCGTGGGCGTGCCGGTGCGTGGGCGTGCCGGTGCGTGGGCGTGCCGGTGCGTGGGCGTGCCGGTGCGTGGGCGTGCCGGTGCGTGGGCGTGCCGGTGCGTGGGCGTGCCGGTGCGTGGGCGTGCCGGTGCGTGGGCGTGCCGGTGCGTGGGCGTGCCGGTGCGTGGGCGTGCCGGTGCGTGGGCGTGCCGGTGCGTGGGCGTGCCGGTGCGTGGGCGTGCCGGTGCGTGGGCGTGCCGGTGCGTGGGCGTGCCGGTGCGTGGGCGTGCCGGTGCGTGGGCGTGCCGGTGCGTGGGCGTGCCGGTGCGTGGGCGTGCCGGTGCGTGGGCGTGCCGGTGCGTGGGCGTGCCGGTGCGTGGGCGTGCCGGTGCGTGGGCGTGCCGGTGCGTGGGCGTGCCGGTGCGTGGGCGTGCCGGTGCGTGGGCGTGCCGGTGCGTGGGCGTGCCGGTGCGTGGGCGTGCCGGTGCGTGGGCGTGCCGGTGCGTGGGCGTGCCGGTGCGTGGGCGTGCCGGTGCGTGGGCGTGCCGGTGCGTGGGCGTGCCGGTGCGTGGGCGTGCCGGTGCGTGGGCGTGTTTGTGCGTGGGCGTGTTTGTGCGTGGGCGTGTTTGTGCGTGGGCGTGTTTGTGCGTGGGCGTGTTTGTGCGTGGGCGTGTTTGTGCGTGGGCGTGTTTGTGCGTGGGCGTGTTTGTGCGTGGGTGTGTTTGTGCGTGGGTGTGTTTGTGCGTGGGTGTGTTTGTGCGTGGGTGTGTTTGTGCGTGGGTGTGTTTGTATGTGGGTGTGTCTGTGTGAGAAAAAATTCAGTTGCACAATTCAGCAGAAGCAGCTGGGACTGGAACAGGACAAGCTGGCAAGCTTGTGGAAAAAAAAACCATTTTGAAGACTGGTTGTGAGTTCCTAGTTCGGCCTGGTCAAAGCCCTTGTGGTCCATACAAGAGGAAAGGACTGGCTGCATAATGTTTCACTTGAAATAATGGAAACAAAAAGGAACTCTGTGTGGTGACCTGAAAGAAAGAGGTTATCATCTGGAAAACTCTGAGGGGGCAAGTTTCTTTGGCAAGACACTGACATGGCTGATCAGACGGAATCAGTTGTGGGTGTCCAATGAGCAACAAATCTCTCACTGAAAACCGAGCCGTAACCATTTACCTGTCAAGTACCCAAGCCTAAATGTTAAATTCTGCGCACCGTATAAGAATTGCCTGCAACCAGTAAACCAGTGAGAAGTGAAATTGGACTGTGAATTAAAGAACTTTTCTGAACTTGCACACGCATTACATACACGTGCGCTTAGAAGTAGAAGGGGGTTAAGTTAATATTAATAGAGTTTGATCCTGTTTTCATGTTTAAAGATAATTAAAAACATTTGTTTCAGTTACCATTTGTCTTGGAACTTGAATTTTCATCCCCCAATGATCACGGGATTGGACACCTCTGGTTCTCCCTTCCTGAAGTCAGCAATGAACTCCTTCATTTTGGAGACATTAAGTGCGAGGTTATCATCTGTGCACCATTCAATCAAGTTTTTAATCTCCATCCTGCGTGCTGACTCATCGCCTCTTTTTATACAACCCACTACTGTGGTATCATCAGTGAATTTGTAGATGGTGCCTTGTCATATCGAGCCACACAGCCATTAGTGTCATGTGAGTAGAGCAGGGGGCTAAGAACGCAGCCCTGTGGTGCTCCAGTACTGATGGACATTGTGGAGGAGATGCTCTTACCGGTCCTCACTGATTGTGGTGTGAAAGTAAGGTAATCCATGATCCAATTACACAGTGGGGTGTTGAGTCGCAGGTCTTGGAGTTTGCTGATCAGTTTTGAGGGGATGATGGTGTTAAATGTTAATCTGTAGTCGATAATGACATCTTTGCTGTCCAGGTGTTCCAGGGCTTTGTGTGGAGCCACTGAGATGCCATCTGCTACGATAGTCAAACTGGAACATAACCATGTCACTGCTCAGACAGGAGCTGATCTGCTTCATCACCAGCCTTTCAAAACACCATCACTGTTGATCTAAGTGCTACTTGTCTACAGTCATTAAGGCAGGTTGCTGCACACTTCCTGGGCACCGATATGATTGACCCCTGTTTGAAACAGATGGGTACCACATCCTGCTGGTGTGAGATATTGAAGATATCCGTGAATACAGTGGTAATTATATTTACATTTAAATTAATTAAAGTAAATTCCACAGGTGGTTTCTAAATAGTTTATCATTGTCAACAAAATAAAAAATTATTTCAATGTTTTTTTTGTTTTATTATGTCTTTATTAAACAAGACTGTACATCTGACAAAATGTGTTCAAAAATTATTGATTTAAGAAAAAGTATTCAAATTTGATACTTGAATTTGCCCAGTAATCTCAGCTGGGGATTGAAAGAGTTTTTAGATTTAAAGGCTATTTAAAAAGGTTGATGCTAAAAATATATTTATTAGTACCTTTAGTGCATAATACAAAATTGGGCTGAATTATATTTGCACATCGAACTCATGTAATAGCATATGCCACCAATTAGGTTCTGGAAAACTTCATGAAAATCAACTATGAGTTTAAATAGTTGAATAATTACACCCCAAGTACAATGGTTGGTGTTTTAGAAATGCTGAGCTGCATTAGAAAACATAATGGTGTAATGATGTATTTGCAAAGAAAGAAACCATGATGTATGTGCTACAATGTTGGTATTTCCTTTTCAGTTGTCAGTGTACTTCATACTTTGACTCAAGCAAATTCATAATTGCTCCTGTTCAGTATCATATTATTATTGAAAGAGGTTGTCAAAAAACCAGCAGAATGTCTCAAGGAAAAGTTGAACAGGCTGGATTATAGCTGCATGAGTTTAGAATAACAAGGGATGCCAGAGAGTTTAAGGAGAGAATGTTTCCTCTTTTGAGTTAATCTAAAACTATGGGGGTAATTGTTTAAAAGCGAGGGACATTCCCACAGGACAGAGACGAGGCATTGTTTTCATCTCTCAGAGTCACATTTTGGATCTTCAACTGGAGATGAAAGTGGAGTCTTTGAATAATCTCAAGATCGAGGTAGATCTTGGGTAAGCAACAGGCTGAAGGATTATTGCAAGGAGACAGGAATAACGAGAAGTATAACAATAAATCAGCCAAGATCTTATTAATAGACTCACCAGGCACAAGAGCCTATGCTGCTACCTCTCCGCACAAATCGTATCAGTAGGTTGTGATATTATTCAAACCTGTGCAGTTAAAATTGCAATAATTAATATTCATTTTCTGATCAATTCCACTTCAACAGCATTTCAACCTTTTCATGTTTAGTATCGCCCAAAACAACAATGAACAGAACAGAATTGTATATCATTAATTAAAGAACAGATTATCTGCATTAAAATTATGAGATACTCTACAATCATCAAAGAGCCAAAAGCTTTTCTAACTGTAACAAGGGCCAAAACCTTTATGAAAGTACATACATCTACAATAGCACCATTATTCTGCTATACAAGGTACCAGCAAAATGGAATACTAATAAAATGAACATTCAAAGTATTCAAAGGGTTAATGAAAGGTGCAGGTGTGTACAAGCATTAAGAAGCCATTTGATCAATCATATTTTCTAGTCAAATTTTAGAGGTCTGCACATGAGAGATTTCTAAATGTTAACAATTTGACCTTGTGGTACTATATGATGTTACATAAGAGATAAACTTTCATTCTCCATCAAATACAAACTAAAGAATCCAAACCTAATTTCACTGCTTTCTAATCCGATTTGGCCATTATGTACAAGATATCTAAATGTAGTTGAAAATCTAACAGTATTTGCAATCTTTATTGTAACAATATTATCTGGTTTTAATTAGAAAATTCACCAGACAGGGATTAATTAAGGATGATGACATGCTATAATAAATGAAGTACTGGATATAATGATGCAATTATTGAAAACTATACAGCCTCGCCCAAATCCAAGATTGAGGCCCACTAATTTTGTAAATACATCTACCTAAAAATCTCAACCACATAATAGTTTTTAAATCACTCTGAAGCAACTGACAGTTTTGTATATTTCCAAGATGAAATACAATAATAATCACAAGAATAGGTCAGTAGTTGGTTATCCTGTGTTGCTTTAATTCACCTCCAGATATCTAAAAAGCTTCCCTTCACATGAAGAGCACAGCACAAGGGTGTGATGAAATACTCTCCACTTGCCTGGATCAGTATTGCTCCGCAACATTCAAGAAGCAGTATTCATCAAAGCTCCTCTGTCAACATCTCCCAAACCTGGAATCTTCACTACAAAGACAACCTCAGAGAAGCACTTGCAATTTTCTGTTCCAAGTTGCGTACCAATCTGACTTGGAAATAGAGTCTCATTCCTTCATTGTTTCTAGATCTAAATCCTGGATCTCCCTGCCTTCACCAGAAGGACTGCAGTAGTTCAAAGTTTCAAAAGCAATCGACAGAAGGGCATTCAATGCTGGCCTTGTCGGAAGAGCTGACATACCAACATACAGCTCTGGATGAACATATATTTCAAAGCTCAGATTTATTGTCAGATTACATTACGACCACACATAAAACCTTGATTCTTTTTCCTGCAGGCCATGCAAAATTTCTACTCATCAGCAGTGCAAAAGTCTGCACTCAAGAAAAAAAATAAATAAGAATGAAGTGCAAACAAACTGTGCAAATACAGAAGTAGAAGCACGAGTTGAATATGTGCTATCTTCCTAAAATCATCCAACAAACGTTTGTGTTCAAAAATCCATCAAAGTTCAGAATGGCAAAACATTTTTCTTCACAAACATGCAAAGGATGTAAAATCCAGGAGTGAGGTGGAAAACCACCAGATAAACTCAAATAACATTTCTGACATTGCGTGAAGCTCATTTAACTGACCACACTTGCATAGAACTTGAACAAAAACCTTGTCTGGTCTGAACCAATCATGTTGGCCCCATTTGCCTGCAATCTGAATTCATCCATCCCCTGTCTGTTCTTACGGCCTGTATAAATACCTCTTAAATGTTGCCCTCAAATCTGAATCCACCAAGGGTTCCTTTTATTGTCAAATGAAATAAGACTAAATATGTAATATACACAAGATACACCACAACTGTAGGGGTAGAAATGGGCCATTCAGCCCATTGAGTCTGCCCTGCCATTTAATCATGATCTGATCCATTTTCTCCACTCAGTTCCGCTGCATGGCTTTCTCCCCATAACCTTTGATGCCCTTATTAATCAAGAACCTATCAATCTCTGTCTTAAATACACCCAATGACCTGGCCTCCACAACTGCCTGCAGCAATAATTTACCATGCCCTGGCTGAAGAAATTCTTACGTATTTCTGTTCTAAGCAGACACCCTTCAATCCTGAAGTTGTGCCCTCTTGTCCTAGACTCTCCCACCATGGAGAGTTATTTCAATGAGATGCCCCTCATTCTTCTAAATTCGAATGAATACTGACCAAGATCTGTCAGGTGCTCCTCATATGAATACCCTTTAATTCCCGGAATCATCTTTGTGAACCCTCTCTAACTTCAGCACATCTCTTTTTAAATGAGGAGCCCGGAATATTCCAAGTGAAGTCTCACCAGTGCCTGAAAAAGTCTCAATATCACATCTCTGCTCTTAATTCTATTCCTCTCAAAATGAATGCCAGCATTGGATTTGCCTTCTTCGCAACCATCTCCACATGCAAATTTACCTTCCAAATATTCTGCACAAGGATTCCCTTTGCATTCAGAGATTTTAAAATTCCTCCCCATTTATTAAGTCTGCCCACTTTTTTTTTTAAAAACCAAAGTGCATGACCATACACTTTCCAACATATTTCATTTGTCACTTCTCTGCCCATTTTTTCCAAGTTCTTTTGCAGCCTCCAAGTTTCCTCTACACTACATGCTCTTCCACCTACCCCCTTATCATCTGCAAACTCAGCCACAAAGCCATTCATTCCATAATCTATATTATTAATATACAACAGTAAAAGAAGTGGCCCCAACACTAACACCTGTGGAACACCACTAGCATTGGGTTGTCAATCAGAATATGATCCTTGTATTCCAACTCTCTGCTTCCTGCCAATCAGCAAATGCTCTACCCACCCTAGTATGTTTCCATAAGGCTACTTAACAAGGTAAGAGTCTATGTGCGACACCTTGTTAAATGTCCTCTTCAAATCCAATACACAACATGCCCTGTATCTCTTTTATCCAGCTTGCTTGTTATTTCCTCAAAGAATTCTAATAGGTTTGTCAAGCAAGATTTCTGCCTAAGGAAACCATGCTGGCTTTGGCCTATTCTGTCATGTGCCTTCAACTACTCTATAATCTCATCCTTACAATTGACTCCAACATCTTCCTAATCATGGACATCCAGGCTAACTAGCCTATAATTTCCTTTCTGCTACCTTCCTCCCTTTCTGAACAGTGGGGTGATATTTACAACTTTCCAGTCCTCTGGAACTTTTATCTGCTGTAAAGGCACAATCACACGACCATTAGCCGGCATCCCCAATAAGAGATAGAGAAGCAAGAGAGAGTCCCTTCAGAAACAATGTATGTGGATTCACCTCCAGTACTCCTGCAGCCCCACCTAATAGAATTTCATTCAATCCATTGGCAACCCAAGATCCAGATCCAAAACCACCAATATGATCAGGAAGCTTCCAGTGCCTGATACCCTTCTGCAGCACTTCTTACCCTCAGCACTCTCTCAGCTCCAAGTTCAGATACCTGGTTCCCATGAGCCAGACTCCAACTGCCTGTGAGTCCTTCAACCACAAGCCACCAAGTGCCTGCAGCCTGTGAAGGTCTTTCAGCTGCTGAGCCCCTCACTATTCCACTGCCATGGTTACCTTCTCATAGGTTTCTCCTTCTCAACAGGGGGGTGCTTCTCTTGTCCTTCATCGATCTGCTGGTCCCCTGTATTTTTAACCCCTTGTGATATACTGCCCAGCATATGCGTCGCCACATTGGGCAGACCTGAGTAGTTGGAGAATATTCTTTTTAAAAACTGTTGGCTCCTCTAACAGACTGTTTAAAGCTTGTGTCAGCCATCAGCATCAGAACCAGGCAATGGGACCCTGCGAAGCAGGGCTACGCTACCACTCCCTGCTCTCCCAGGACCATAGCAGTGGCAGCGCTGCTATTACAGCACCTCCCCTGGCGTGTGTTTTAGGCACTTACCATGCTCTGAGTAAAAAAAAGCTTCTCATACAAATCTCCTTTAAACATGAAGCTGTGCCCTTTAGAATTTGACATTTCTACTTTGGGGGAAAAAAAAGATCATCTACTCTCTATGCTTCATACTTTTATAAACTTCCATAGGTTACTCCTCAGCTCCAGAGAAAACAATCCAAGTTTGTCCATCCACTTCTAATGGCTAATATTCTCAAATCCAGGCAACACCCTGGTGAACTTCTTTTGCACCCTCTCCAAATCCTCCCCATCCTTCTCGTCAGGTGCACGTTGAGTCAGATTTTTTTTTAATGCACCACCACTAAGTGGTCATTTTGCCTCACCCGCAGAAAAATGAATCTTAGGTTTGTATGTGATGTCACATACATACTCCGACAATAAATCTGAAATCTAATGCAGCAACCAGGTGTGCACAAATGTGCCTAACCAAAGTTTTATACAGCTGCAACATTTCTTCCCATCTTTGATTTTCAATACCTTGATTGTAAATAGGAAATGCATCTTCTTTGTCACTCTCTTTGTGTTGTCACTTTCAGGGAACCATGGACGTGCACCTATTTGTTCATCACGCTTCTAAGGGTCTTGCCATTTTTACTTACATATAACCTTCCAAAATACAATGCCTCACACACTTGTCTGGTCTAAACTCCATCGGCCATTTTTCTGCCAGCATTTCCAAATGAACTGTATAATTTGACATGGCCAGACTAAACCAGCCATAACATGGAGGACCACCACCTCATCTTCTGATTGGGGACACTCCAATCAGATGGCTTTCAATAAAATTCCGCCCCCCCCTCACAGCTTCACTGTTCATCTCTCCATGGCCGGTCTCATTTTGCACAGACATGATAAATTCCACCTAGTCCCTTATCATATCCAATTAACACCTTTTGTTGGTCTGGATTCCTCCCCCATTGTTTGAATTCTGAGACTTTCTGTTATATCCTGGTTCTGCCTTTACAAATTTTTCCTTGATGAAGGACTCAGGCTCAAAACATCAGCAATAATTTTTTTGTCAGAAAGATCCTACGTGCTGAATAAACCAGCTGAGTTCCTCCACCATTTTGGTGTTTTATATATAATTTGACAACATTCCTCACTATCCACAACTTTGCCAAGTTTTGTGCCATGTTTAATGCTACACAATAATAAACATGTAACTTACATGATATACAGCATTTTAACTTTTCCCTGTCGCAACAAAGTGTCATTAGTATTACACAGCGCCCCTTACAGTACGAGAGAAAGGGAAGCAAAAAGAGAATCCTCCCAGTCACTGAGTGTCCATGAATTCGCCTTGTGCTGCAGCCACACAGATTCCTCTTCATCATCAACCCAAGCTCCAGATCCATTGATCTGCAACTGTACTTTCATGACATATCAATCCATCAAATTTTCTTAGGGAAACTTGATCATGTGATATGCATAAAAAATGTGACATTTCAAGTGTTAACCAAGGAAGAATAGGGAGAGGATGAAGACTGAGTAAAAGAAAATGATTGTGGCAGAATATGAGAATTGATGAGATCAAGAGATAAAATTTGAGACAATGTGTTCTCTTCATTCACATACAAACCAAACCGAACAATCCACGTCATTATTTTTATACAGGAAATTTGCCAATTTGTTTTTTTTTCCCCTTCAAGTGTTGAAAACCCACATGGACATCTTAATGTCATTCCGATATTATTCCATTTTTATATGGCATAACCTTTGCAAAGAGCTTGCAAAATTATATCTGAGAAATGTGCTTCAGAATTCTAAGAGACTATAAGCAATGCCTTTAAGAAGTCTTGAATTCAGGCTACAGAACTTCCCGAATTCAAATTGCTTGTGCTCAGAATTTGTTCCCTGGCTTATAATTTTATCCTTGTGTGATGAAGATCCATAGAAATTAATACTGCAGGGCTTGCATCAATTTAAGTAATTCAAGTAAAGAAATTATTAAAACTGCATTACCCCTTTTGGGTTGTCCACATGGGATATATTTTAAATTAAGATATAGAAGATTTATACATCTGCTTCACATATTTTAGACCTCGTATATCGAGGTAGTAGCGGATTTATTTTTTTAATACCACCTTTCACATTCCCCAGGGTTTAAAAATATCCATTTCTAATCAGTTTTGCAGGTCACCAAGGCATGGTTAATTCAGTGCACTTTCCATAGCATTGCAAGTAACACACATATATAACAAGTAAATCAACATTTCAAGATAAACACATTGGTCTTACTCATTTTGTATCTCTCATCATGTGGACAAAGCCAGAGAAAGTAAAACCTGCAGTTCGTTTCTATGGTGGTTGAATGCCCTCAAACCAAATTAATAAAATACAAAAGCTGCATTTTTAACTGTGCATTGCTTTAAAGCTTCCAAAGTGAAAGGAGCAATATAAGTGACAAATGATTCAAACTTTAAATGAATATCCAGTGAAAATTGGTTCATTTCTATCATCAAATTCAACCCTTCAAAACTAAATCAGGTCTATAAAAGACAAGAAAAAGCACGTTGAACCACAGGGTTTTGTTAAATCTGTTTATTACATATTTCCATTTTTGATTCTCCTCCAAAAATACCTTTTTCATAATTTTCCTGGAAAATTAATCAAAAATCACTTTCTCAACACTCTGATAATCAGTCTTCAAAAGTACAGGTATATTAATGTTATTATCTGATAATCACGTGTTTCAGGGTTATCTGTAAATTGTTATTCAGATACTTTCATGGTGAAAACCAAATTGTCCCAAGATACACAACACTAACCTAGCCCCATCCCCAGCATTATCTATATGCGCCTGTGGATCCAAATACTTCCTCCACTTTGTGATACATTTACTATGATACCATTGCTGAGATGATGGAATGGAACATTTTGATTTTCAGGCAGGACTCCAACAGGGAAAACAATAAGTGCACTGCATGGATCAGATCATGTCAGTCTTCTGTGCATGCAGACTGAAACTTTCTAATGCACCACTAAATGCTGTGGAAAACCGTTTCTGACCTCTAGCGTTTATGCCAATGGCTGCCAAAAAATTTCATGCCAACAATGGAGACATGTACTATACAGATGGATTTCTAGGTAATTTCTAGTACTTCAACATATTTAAGTGGTTTTTATTTGGAAAAATTTAAATAATATTGCTACATTCATTTCAATGGTTTTAAATTTATCAGAGACATTAAAACAGTTACAAAAGCTGTCTGAAACTGATGAGAAAAGGTATGGTGGGGCTCAGGATCCACAGCCTGAGGTCCTTGTCATGACTCGTGGCTATCTTCACTTCACCAGCCAGCTGTAGAATCAAGATTTCAAAATCCCCTAGAAAAACAAAATGGAGTGTTAGGAGGGAGGGATTCATGATGATGGATGGGCTTCATCGAGTATGATCTGGTCCAATAATATTGCCAAAGCTGAAAGAAAAATAGAATATGGTGGAAACACTCAGCAAGTCAGGCAGCACCCACAATAGGAAAAACCGAGTAATCTACTTGGACTGCTGAGTGCTTCCATTTCTGTTTGTGTTTCAGGTTTCCAGCATGTGCTTTTTTTTAAATCATTTTTGAGTTTGAGGTTAGCTGTTAATTCTACATGTGATTAGATTTTATTCTACTTCAAAGTCATTGGAGAGAAAAAACAAAGTCTCTAATTTAGATGACATAAAAGACTGAATATGATGAAATCTGAGACAAAAAAAAACAATCTGCTAAAAGAACTTAACATGTTCAGCAACGTCAGGAGGGTGGCAATTGTTGATACTTCAGGTTGAAAATACTCATCAAAATTAATCATGGAGAGGGGCCATTGGGCTGTTGACTGCCCGATGGAATACAAGGTACTATTCCTCTACAATTCCTTACAGTGTGGATTAGATTTAAAAATGATGCTTTTAAAATTTCAACTTTTGAAACCATCCTAAGAAACTTGAAGTGCAAGGGGCAAAAATCCAACTTGTGGCTCACCATGCAAAAGAACAGAGTGCTACCATGGGTCACTTTGGCTTGTCACCCTCGATATGAATGTTGTATTATGAGGAACACAGCTACTACATTACAGAATATCTGTACATTTTTTCATTTATATTTAAAAGGCAAAGATAATAATTAGATAATAAATATGTTCAATGTAGCTTGTGAACCAAGTCAAAAGGAAAAGACCCCATGTATGTATACAACAAAGAGGGTCATCATGTCTGTGCTATTTGATTGAGCAAGTCAAAACTAATCCTCCCTACTGCCCTTTTCTTCAGCCATTTCAAAAATATTTCCTGACAGAACATTTTTTTTTCTCTTCAATCTTACACTCTGGTAAAATATCCCAAAGCTCCAATAAGTTGACACAGAGAAATTTCTCCTGATCAGACTTTTCAGTCCCGATGTAGAACTTAAACTAATAACTTCTCATAAATGTTCTCTCCAGCCAGAGAAAATAGACTACTATATTTCATTTTAAAACTCCAACTAAGGGATTTGCTGACGATTCCACTCTCAATTCTGTTTTTCTGCTTTTGCTTTCAGATCAGATTTTTTTTCTACAGTTAACAATCATACCTTCCCTAAAATATCTTGACCAAAAAATTCTTTCACATAAATCCCAAATAAATTTCAGTGATATGTAGTTGAAAATTGACTCAACCAAAAGTAGAACAACTATGTATCTGTTTCTGGGCATCTTCTCTTGGCTGTGAAATTCAGCACCTGAATTTGAACAGGATTTTTTTCCTCTCTCAAGTAAATCTCCCTTAAATGACCAACATTAGTGCAACATAAAATGTAGCTTCAACTTTCAGCTCTGAAAAATTACATTTTACTTACTCACAGAACAATCAGCTTTTCTTCACGTTTTCTCTTAATTTTTTCTAATTCAAGTTTAGTTAGTGGGAGGTCCATCACCCCCATAGGAGATTCCAAGAACATACAATTACAGGCATATCCTGCCTAACATGGTTTTGAATAGTGCGGGTTTTGATATAACATGGGCGGGCAGTCACCATCCCGAGCCAAAGGCAGGCATTCAACAATCACCTGGCTCTGCATGTCCGCAGCCCCAAGACCATCTTCACCCCCCACCCCCTCTTCATCTGACGGATCCCGCACAATGAGCGCTGTGGGCTGAATTTGCTGGAGACAGGCAGAGGAGGAACTGTAACTAAAGAAATGCAAATTACTGTACATTATTATTTTCTTAAATAAACAATGTTAATTTATTGCCAATAAAGATTTTTGTCATTTTTCAGTTTTATATATCCCCTTTAAATATTTTATGCACATGCTTGCTAAGAGTTCTATGTAAAAGAATAATTATAGGATAATAAATTATACTAAAGTACATTGTAATAATGCTTTTCCGTAACACTGAACAAGTTTGGAATGTATTAACTGTGTAACACAGGTATACCTGTACATCGGTTTGTTGACCATGTCTCAATCTGACTTGACCAATCCAAAAAAAGTCTTCTCTCATGTGACAAGCATTACACCATCAGCATTAAGCTACACACTATTCACTATAATTAGGTTCCCCTTTTCTCAAGCATAGTTCTTGCACATCCCAAGATCTGGGGAAACTCCAGACTAGTGGAAGCTTACTAGCTGGACAGGGGTTGCCTGGCAACACAAGTCATGGGGCTCCTCTCTCTCTTAATATTTATAACCCTCCGCATAAGTATGCGAAGTAGCAGGGCTCACCCTTACTTAGTAAGGGTAGACTCTTACTTCCACAGGTCCCAACCTTCAAACAACCACCTGACTCTACAATTTATTTAACAATACTTGTTTAAATCTTTGTATATATGTACTGCTCACATGTATCATTTGTCTGTATATGTGCTATGTCTGCATGTGTGTTTGCAGTATTTTTCACTGAGGGCCAGAAAACACTGTTTCGTTGGGTTGTACGATGATAAAGTTGAACATGTTGTCACTGAAATCTCTGACAACTTGGAAACAAAGGCTCCACTCATCCTGGAATGCTTTGCCCTTGGAGGGTTCTGTCACAGTGACTTTCGGCTTCCTGGTCAGAATCAGTTCAGGCCACTGAGGTTGATAACCACATGTCAAAATTTCCTGTTCACTTTTAGGTTAGAGTGGTCACCCAAACACCATACTCAAGGAAAGCAGTCTCTTGTCTACTTTTTTTCTGCCCATAGGAGCAAGCAAAATAGGATTCGCTGGAACTGCAAGATTCCTTAATGATCAGGCATTCAGAGATGTCACTCACAAATGCACCAACACATTCCTGGTATCCACATTAGGAACCTCGACTCTGGTCCAGGAGGATTCCATGGAACCTGTGCAAAGACATGACTTGCAGGTTTTGGTCTTCACCAGAACATCTGTTAAAGCCTGAAAACACCATCAACTCACCCAAATCCAATTTCTGTTGCACTGATATATCCACTGGCAGTTCTTACCTGTTGCTGGAAGAGTAGTGTTTCTTTGGTTGGATATTAAAGAATTAATTGCAGAGATCAATAGAGAAACACAAAAGCTTAAGTTAAATATAGTTTGAGAAACCTGGCATGTAGGACAGCACCTGTGGGTGGAAATACTCCATGTTTTGGGTGTGCACCCTTGCTTAAGAGCAGGATAAAACAGGAAAAATTACATTTATAAGGGGGAAAGAAGCTGGAAGAAGGGCACAGAGGTATTAGACTGGAGTACAGGACAGAAGGCATGGGAGATGGAGAGACAGGTAGAGCGAGAAACCATTAGGAAGACTGGGCAATCACTTGACCAAATAACCTCCACTCTCTGTGTCTAAACTTAACCATTTTGTAGCCAACCATTTGAACTTCCCCCACCCATTCTTCCAATGACATGTCTGTCCTCAGCCTCATCAATTATTAGGCCAAATGCAAGCTTGAGGAACAACACATCACATTCCTTCTGCACAACATTAAAAAAGAGGCATGAACATTGATGTTTCTGTGTAATGTGAGTGGTTTTGAAAGTGAGGCTGAGATGGGCTTTACTTCCGGTCTGTCTTCTTTACTCCTTGTGTGCCTTGTATACAGCTTGGAGGCCATGCTGTGTGTTGCAGAGGAAAAAGTGTGTGCACGCACACCACCCTCCCCCATCCCAGCCCATCCCCCCAAACTGGAGCTGTGCGTTTGGATGGGTTCGTTCAAGATTATTGATGAGTTTACAGAAGGAAATGAGGGTTGGAACACTTTTTCTGTACTAATGGAACTACAGAGGCTAAGAAGCACTCTTCTCCTGAGTGAGTAAATGAGAGGCAAAGACTTACAAATTGATAAGAAAGTGAGTCACACCACAGAAAGAGGGGAAAACTCCATTTGACAAACTGGTCACGCTCGAGGGCAACCATCACAATCCAAAACCATGGTTCAAGTTTCATCGTCTTTCCAGGAAGCCGGCACAGTCTGTGGCCAAGCTTCAGCAGGTATCAGAGCATTATGATGCCCTTACTACCCTTCCCACATGCAATTTTACCCATTTTATCTCAATCTTGATAAGGTTTCAGAGCCAAAACATTAACTGACCATTCCCAGCCATGGGTGTTGTCTAACCTGCTAAATTCCTCCAGCAATTCTTTGCTGACTGTGATTACCCACGAGGCAAATCCTGTCAGCAGCAAGATTTGCAGTACATCAGTAGAAAACATCACAAACGTAAAACCACAAAGCTGAAATTGGAGGGGTTTATCAGTGTTGCACAAGGAAACACTGTTTGGAAACCACACCATGTTGATGCTATCTTTACCAATAGTTCAGTCGGTTCAGTAGCAGTGCCATTGGAACTACTGCACTGTTATAAAAACCTATCTGGTTCACTAATGTCTTTTGGGAAAAGAAATCTTTCATCCTGAATGGATCTGACACTGCTGCAATATCAGACACTCCACTGAACTAAGGAAGTGGTGAAGAATCAATTAGAATTGGACAATTTACCTGTGAATAAAGGAAGAAGAGCTTTTCTTGTCAACAACAGTCATTGACAAAAAAAGTTCTCCATTAATACTGCAATGAAAGGACATCAAATAATAAGTCTTCCACCATTTACCCAAATACCAAAAACATAGGCTTTTTTAATTAAGAGTGGGGGATATTCAAACCAGAGGCCATGGTTTGAGATTGCAGGGGGAAAATTATGAGGGGAAATTTCTTCATGCAAAGGGTGGTTGGGATGTGGAATAAGCTTCCAGCAGAGGTGGTTGAAGCAAGGACGTTATTTACATTGAAGGAAAGACTGGATAATTACATGGAGGGGAGAGGATTGGAGGGGTATGGACCAGGTGCTGGTCAGTGGGACGAGGAGGGTGGGGATTTGTTCCAGCATGGACTAGTAGGGCCAAACTGGCCTGTTCTGTGCTGTATATGGTTATATGGACTTTCTGAAAAGAACCTTAATGTATATGTGACAATCTACAGCACTGGAGAGAGAGAACAGGCTTAAAGCCATAAAGAAGAGTTGTTGTAAATTAATTTTTTTCTGCTATGCAGAATAATTGCTGGTGATATTCTGTGGGCATTTACATCAGTACCATTGCCCACAGGACAAATCTTAATGAAGGGCTCAAGCCTGAAACGTTGGTTATGCATCTTTATATTTGGTATGTAAAGTTTGACCTGTTGAGTTTCCCCAGTATTGTGATTTTATTTGGTACCATTGCCTTTTGCTAGTTTGATTAATTGTGATGGTGTGTTAGGAAACGATTCACAAAGTTTATGGATGACAAGAAGGGGAGGTTGAAGGGACCCAAGAACAGCAGGAAATCTGAGCTGTGCCAGGAGATAAAGCTAGTGACTGAGAAATGCTCAACTTTGAAAATGTGACATGGATTGAAACAAAAATTGAATGTAATGGGGAGAACCTAGGTGTACACCTCTCTGAAAAAATAGAGAGTTTTTGGATTAAATAAAGATATCTGGAGATTTGATGCACAAGCATTACCTCTGAGTGGGGTATTTTTCAACCATTGCTCATGTACACCCAATTAAAAAAAGAAATTGAACAGCTTTAAATTATGCAGAAGGACTTGTAATTCTCGAGACCAGAAGTTTGCAAATTTTCTTGCCAGCATAGCATGGAAGACCATGGGGATCCGAAAGATTCATTGAATTTTTCAAGCTTTAAACATTAAATGAAATTGTTGAGGTCTGTCATGCTAGAAAGCACTTATCCCCACTAAATGAAAGGACTAAGCCTGAGATGGTAAGGAAAATGTTTTCTCCCTTCTCCCAACAGACCCCGACTGTTAGGTTTAAAATAATGGAAGAGCTGATGAGAGTTCTTTTTACAACTTGCTGATGCTTATTTGCAAAACCCTTTGGCCCTGGAGTTATCATTGAACTCCTTTCATTCCACTGTATACAGGATATTAACCCAACAGAAATGAAGATATGCCAGTTAATGTTCAAACCAGAATGGTAGAAAATGTGTTCTCCTGACTTTAACGCTCTTGCCTTTCTTTGTGTTCAAAATTGCCAAAGAGAGCCATTTCCTATACTAACCACATCAGTTGCAGTAAAGCATCTGTGGTTCATATCAACACTTGATTGTCAACCCACAAGATTGTTCACGTATCAACATTACCTGCATGAAAGGTAAAAACTACAAACGAAATGTCATATTTTTACACACATACGTGCATTATGAGTTTATTATTTTTACAAACCTAGTCACCCACCTTGCGTTATGTGCGTATACAAGCAATACAAGAATTTTTTTTATATACATGTTGAAACAACATGCACAATTTATAGCGGGCGTGGTCAAGTCACACCGGAAGTGAACAATGCGCACAATTTAGAGCAGGCGTGGGAAAGTAGTAGTAGCGATAAAAAACATGCACATAATTTACAGACGAACATGAGAAATGGGTACAGACAAAATCGAAAAATTCAAAATTTTGATCTTGGCAGTGTTGGGAATATCACTTGGGATTATACAAGACTACCTTTACAGTTCACGATTTTATGTGCATGCATTATATGACTGAAAATACGGTAGTTACTCAAGATACAAATAGACTATGTTTTGACACTTATGAATCAAAAACATTTTGGAGGCAGTAGATTTCAAAGCCATTTATCATTGGATGGTTCTAGCAAGAAATTTCTATTTGGGTAGTTCAGTATCTGCCACATCTTTGAGAAAAGTTAGTATAACACTGTTACATCACCAGCAACCCAGATTCAAATCCAGCACTGCCTGCCAGGAGTTGGTACGTTCTGCTCATGACCTGTGTGGGGCTTCCCAGGTGCTCCAATTTCCTCCCACTCTCCAAAATTGAAGAGGGCCGAAGGTGAATTGGGTGTAATTGGGCAGCATGGGTCTCAGTGACCAGAATAGCCATTTACGGTGTTGTAAATAATACAAAAATTGGTAACTTTCACGGTCGTTCGATTCCAGGGGTTGAAAGACCCCTATGTTTATTTTGGTTTTAAATCGACAACCAATAGAGTGCACAGGGCAGAAAATTGCCGAGACATGAAGCAGATCTTTTTCTGGGACTTAGTACTGCCTTCAAAACTCTTCACAGGTTCATCAAGAATCGAGTATTCCCAGCAAATGACTGAAAATCTGGTTACAGAAACGCATAATTGTTGCTGAGGCAAAGGCAATGAATAATATGAGTTCTTAAGCAGCGTAATGGTTCAGAAAGTAGATATCCCCTTTGTGCATTTCATGAAAATGTTTTCCTGGAATTCTTCCTTCTGCACATTCCTTTCCTGAAATAATAATAAATGCATGTGGAAAGCAACAGCTTCATTGTGCTCCAGTGCACTAATCATTACTGAAGTTGAAACTTTGGATATCATCAAGTGATCCAGGAGATTCTGGGATCAGAGCAAGCTACTCATGATTCATTTTGGGAAATACTATACTGAAGCCAATTTTAGGGAGATGTCTGATGAAATCTTACATTTAATATATTTTGCGATTTTACATTTCACCTCACAGAAACTTTGTGACTAACTTCCATTGTTCAAATGAATAACAAGTTATTGAGTTAAAACAATCTTTCTCATCTTGAAGTGTTTTGGGTAACTGTTAAGTTCACAGAAACCATGATAAAATGCAATGCTATGTAGTTTTATTTTGACAATCTTAATTTTAAGGAGAGATTGAACGGACCACACCTACCTGTCATGCATCGATGGGAAGGAGATGAAGAATCAGAACCTTTAAGGGCATTGGAGTCCATATTTCAGACAACCTTTCCTGGAGGCAAGACACTGAGACAGCCATTAAGAAGCCACACCAATACCTCTACTTCCGAAGGAGTCTGAGGAGATTTGGCACGTTGGATACTCCATCAAACTCATACACTGACTGGTTGCATCACAGCTTGGTTTGGGAATTCAACACCCCAAACACGCAGAAGGCTCCAGAAGGTAGTAAACTTAGCCAGGTTTATCACACGCTCTGATCTCCCAATCATTGCAGACATCTAAGTAAGGTGCCAATACCATAAAGAACCTCCACCCTGATACCTTCTGGTAGAAGGTACAGAAGACTGAAAATTTACCACAGAAGTAACTTGGAGGCACGTTAAACAGAACTTATGATAGAAACTACAAAACAATGTAATTCTTCCAGATACATTCTGAGTGGAGAGCTATTAAAACAAACTCAGTCATTTCCAATTGTGAAATCACTGTTTGATTCACAAAGATATTACCCAATTATCTCCACTCTTCCTGAAAAGAGTATTAACGATAGTCTTTTTTTTTTGTAAAATGGATCCACTTGACCATCTATTTCCAACAGTGCTGTTAGTTTGTCATATACAAGAGGCCTAAAGTTGAAAATTACTAAACATGCAAAAATAATGAGACACAAACAACAAATAATCCTCAATTACTCTATGCACTCATTCACCAATTGACCAGGCATTTAGATGAAGTTCACCTACACCTGTACTTAGTTTCCTAACTTTTTCCAACTTCTCTTCACCCCTCCCCCAACCCCCGCCACATCTTGTGGTCTCTCCCGAATACAGGATTCCCCCTGGTCCTTACCTACCACTGCACTAACTTCTGCATCCAACGTATTATCCTCCAAAATTTCCACCAACCTACAACTTGACCCCACTACTAGACATCTTCCCCTCTCCCTTGTCCACTCATCCCTCCCCACTAATCACACCCCCCCTCCCCCACCGCACCTTCCCTGTGGTCTCAGGAAGTGTCACACACTTGCGCTCACACTTCCTTCCTCACCACCAAATAGTCCTTGCAAGTGAAGCAACTGTATCCGTTGGAGTTATTTACTGCATCCAGTATTCCCTTTGTGCCCTTCTCTACATCGGAGAGACTGAGCGCAGACTGGGAGATCATTTTGCTGAGCACCTTAGTGGTGTACATCAGTTGGAGGGATCTCCCAGGGGCCTTCAATTCTGTGCCCCCCTCCCATGCTCACGTCTGTACTTGGCCTCGTATTAATCCACCTGTAAATTGGAGGAACAGCACGATTTTCTGTCTGGGCCCTCTCCAACTTCTTCGGTTTCTGCTAGCCTTCTCTCCATTCTCCCTCTCTTTCCTTCTTTCCTCCAGATCTCCACTCCTTCCCTCTCCATTCATAGAGCCATCCCTTCTCTTCCTGTTTGCTGGTGTACCCTCCCTCCCTCCCTTACCACCTATTACCTCCTGCCTTTGGGACCATGCTCCTCCCCCTATCCCTTCCCCAATCATTCTGTTTGGGCACCTGCCAACATTTTTTTCATACCCTGAAGGGCTCAAGTCTGAAACGCTGGTTATGTATCTTTGGTATATGAAGTGCACTGTTTGACTAATTGAGTTTCTCCAGCTTTGTTTTTTTTAAAACAGACTCTCTCTTTCTACCTGTCTCTCCATCTCTTATACCATCTGTCTTGTTACTTCTGGACCTCTCTGCAATGAGAGGGTTAATAACATTTTTTCCAATTAAAAGAGAGTTGTTAGCTCACTGCCCTTAAAATGACCCTGTATGCAATTGGGAAAATGAGCAAAACAAGGTCTTGATTCATGGGCTCCAAACCTGTAGATGGAAGACAAAGGAATGTAATAAGATTAAAGGTTCAAAGGACTCTTATTGTCACTTAATATTATATTAAAATATAATCTACATGATATTCCTCAACTTTTGCCTTACAGTAAAGTTGTCATAAGCTTTGTCCAGCAGCCCTAACAATGGGAGAAAGAGAAGTAAATGAGAGTCCCTTCAGAGTCAATTGAGACACCATGGATTCACCTCCAGCTGCACAGACTCCAGTTCAATCCACAAGGTTAATTTGTTTTTAGAAACAAATGAAATTGGTTCTGTTAACAATGCTGGACTGGTCTTACATTAAGGTTAACGATTAGTTTTGCAGTTATAGCTATCCAGTATAGGTAGATTAGCTAAGTGCAAGCTCTTTCATTACAGACATAGGAGCAGCGAGTAAGCTCTTGAGACTTCTCATACAGGGAACATACCTGGTGCCCAGGGGCTCTGAGACCCTCCAGACCAGCCGTCGTAAACCGAAAGGCAACAAGGCATGAGACTTGCTGTTTATTGCTATACTGTTAATCTTTCATAATACTTATTACACATTAAGAAAATATCATTGCATTCTTGTCCTTTCTCCCCAATGATACAAATTCTCAAAAACTTAATTTTTCCCTGTTATAACCTCTCCCACTTCTTTCCCCCTTTAGGTACATAATATTTCCCCCTTTAGGTACATAATATTTCCCCCTTTAGGTACATAATATTTCCCCCTTTAGGTACATAATATTTCCCCCTTTAGGTACATAATATTTCCCCCTTTAGGTACATAATATTTCCCCCTTTAGGTACATAATATTTCCCCCTTTAGGTACATAATATTTCCCCCTTTAGGTACATAATATTTCCCCCTTTAGGTACATAATATTTCCCCCTTTAGGTACATAATATTTCCCCCTTTAGGTACATAATATTTCCCCCTTTAGGTACATAATATTTCCCCCTTTAGGTACATAATATTTCCCCCTTTAGGTACATAATATTTCCCCCTTTAGGTACATAATATTTCCCCCTTTAGGTACATAGTATTTCCCCCTTTAGGTACATAGTATTTCCCCCTTTAGGTACATAGTATTTCCCCCTTTAGGTACATAGTATTTCCCCCTTTAGGTACATAGTATTTCCCCCTTTAGGTACATTATATTTCCCCCTTTAGGTACATTAAATTTCCCCCTTTCCTCTTGATGTGGTGTGCAAACTACAGAGGGAAATAGAGAGGGCATGCAAAAAGAGCAACTTGACATTAATCATGGGGGTTTTCAATATGCAAATTGATTGGTAAAGCCAGGCTAGTAGTGGATCAAATGCCTTCAGGATGGCTTTTTAAGAACAGTTTGTTGCTGAGCCAACCAGGAAAATGGCAATTCTGGATTGGGTATTATTGACAAATCAGATATGTCAGTATACCAGTGGAATAAAGGGAACTACAGAGGGATGAGAGAAGAACCGGCCAAAATTGATTGGATCGGTAGACTAGAAGAGAGGTTGGCAGAGTGGTTGGAGTTTCTATTAGAAATAAGGAAAGTACAGGACAAGTATATTCCAAAACATATATATTTTAATGGAAAAATGACACAACTATGGCTCTGAATGCAAAAGTGTTGGGTGCATTTAAGGCAGATATTTACAAGTATCTGAATAGTCAGGATTTCAAAGGTTATGGGGAGAAGGCAGGGGAGTGGAAGTGGGGCTGAGTGGGAGAATGGGTCAGCTGATGATGGAATGAGCATCATCAGCTGGGCTGAATATATAAGAGCAGAGTGACTTGCTGGGTCGAATATCCTACCTCTGCTCTTATACCTTATGATGAAGGATTCGGACTCAAGACCTTAACTGACCATTTCTATCCATGGACGCTGTCAGGCGCGACGAGTTCCTCCAGCAATTCCGCATTTGCTCTAGGTTCCCACATCTGTGCCATTTCTGTTTCCCATGGGTGGCACGGTTAACGCAACACTGATACAGCACCAGCAATTAGGACTTGGGTTCCAATCCTGCACTTTTGTATGTTCTCCCTGTGTCTGCATGGGTTTTTGCTGAGGAATCTGGTTTCCTCCCACCCTCCAAAAATGTACTGGGTTCGTAAGTCAATTGGTTGTGATTGGGCAGCATGGGATCATTGGACGAAAGGGCCCATTACCATGCTGCATATCCAAATTTTTTTAAAATCAATACGAAACAGTTCTAAATTGCAGCGCAATTCTCAGGCCCAACAACTGGATGGAGCTATTGCACACTTTGTTCACAAGCCTCAAGAGACAAACATAATCCAAGTAGTTATTTTTGAACTTTGTAATCTGGATTCATATCAGGCATGTTTCTTTTTTTAATTTATTTTTAGTTTCAATGCAATTTTACAAGTGTGTAATTGTGTTGATGAGATTGCGTTGCTAAGAGATGCAGCAACATTTAGTCTCCTTCAAGCAGATACTAGTATTAGAGGGCTTCAGTTCAAGGAGAGATTGGATAGGCTTTGTTTTCCTTGGAGCAAATCTATCAAAAGCACAAAGGCAAAGGATTAAGGCAAGAACTAAGAGATTAAAAGGAAATCAGAGGGGAAAGCTTCCCCACCCCACATAGAAAGTGGTTGATGCTGGAATTCAACTGCCAGGTGTAGTTAGATACAACAACAATACTTTAGAGGTATTTATATGGGCACATGAATAGGCAAGGCAAAGAAGGTGAATGAACATAATGCATGCAGATAGAATTAGTATTAGATAGCACTATCTGTATGGACATTGTGGGCCAAAAAGCCTGTTTTTAATGCTCTACCACTTTATTACATAGTAGAATTTGGTAATAGTAAAAATATTAACACTGGTGTCTCATCCTTAAAAGTTACCAGTTTTGACAAACAAATCAGATTGGTCTCAAAGCAAGGTTAATAAAAATAAAAATTCTGTGTGAATGGCAATAATTGCTAGCAAGCAATTTTACTGGGAGAATAAATATAAGATTATTTTTCCAACTCTGCCTTCAGGGGTGTTCAGCCTTTTTCAATCATTACACCAAAACATTCAAGCCCTCAATATTCCATGTTATTTGATGTAAATATTCAACCATTTGTCAATTGAATCTAAAATTTTCAATTTCAATGCAGCATTTGAGAAAACAGTAAACAGCACTTCTGATGTTATGTTGCTTTCAAATCCATAAATTTAACTGAAAATCCAAAATACCTTCTCTCACAGTTTGTCTTTTGCTTGTGGTACAACTTGCAATCAAGATTTACAAAAATACAGTGGTTATACTTTATTCTGCAAACCAGAATCAAATCTTCTGAGGCAGTCCTGCAGGTTCATGAGCAACTTGCTTTGCCTCACTCATTAGGTTCTGTCTTATGATAATGCCACCTCAGATAAGGCAAGTAGATATAGTCATTGATTGTTTATTTTGTGCATGACCTCTAGGCGGTTCCATCATAAACACTGTGGCTTCCAAGATGTTCTTTCTCCATTTTGAACTGTTATTGGTCAGATTCCCCTGAGATAGTGAGAATATTAGATTTCTTTTCAGGGAGACTTTAACCCCTTTCACATAAGCAAACCACTAAATTGGCAGGTAAATGAATCATTTTGAAAAACCAGTAGTACCGTTCACACTGGACTAAAGAAAACAGTTCTGAGCCCTTTCACACTGCCTACCCGGTAGTGTAGAGCAAAGGGACACCTATCCTCCAGCGACGATATCCTGAATGATGCACTGAGAGATGGCAGTCCTGTGCTCCCAGAATTATGTGCAGGAGAGAAACACCCTCCACTCTTATTCATGTGTCTTTTATTCCTGCTACAATTCTTGCTCCTGAAGTAGGTTTATGTAGGTCAACATAACATCATGGACTAAAGGGTTCATACTAGGCTGCACATAATGCTTAATTATGTTTTAATTAACCATAAATAATTTTGTTTAATACATTGATCAGGATATCAATTTTAGTTAATCAAATGCAAAGTTTATACCTTAATTTTAAACTAATGTTGTTATTTGGAAGAATACATTTTGTTTTCTTCATGCACACAAAGCATCATGAATGCATCACTAATTGGAACCGGCACGTGGGTGTCCCATTCACATTGGGCAACCCAGTATGCCGATTCAAAATGAATTGGCAATGATACACCCCCCCGAGGCAGTTCATCTCCAAGGTGATTTAGTTCCCACCCCCCCAGTTTGGGAGCGTTCACAATGACAGGTGAACCAGTAGATTGGCAGTTAATTACTGGGTTCAAGTGCCAGTGTGAAAGGGGCTACTGATAACACCACCCTGGAAATAACCTCCCAAATGGAGCTCATGGCCAAATACTACTCCTACTCCATATTCAAGTTTGCAGATGACATTCTGCTGGAAGCTGGATCTTAACCAACAATGAGACAGAAAACCACAACTCCACACTAATCAGGAGTTATCTTTGTATCATCTGCAAACTTTCAAATTCACCACCAACTCTTTTAACTTCATTTATATGCATCACAAACAACAGAGGTCACACCACCAATTCCTGCAGACCACAAGCCAAAGGACTCCAGCTTGAATAACAATCTTCCACTACCATGAGACAGTCAATCCAAACTATCAACTCACCATGGATCCCATGCATCTGCAACTTTAGAATTAGAAACACCTCAAAAAATCCATGTATACATCCACTGCCCTTCCCTTATTAACCATTTTTTTCACCTCCTCAAAAAAATACAACAACCCACCCATCAGAAAACAATGTTGACTGTCTATAACCTGGCTATGACTTTCCAAATATGCATAAATATACACAAGATACACGAGTTTGAAAAATCAGTGGATTCAAGGACCATTTCTTCCCTGCTATTGTCAGACAATTGAACAGATCTTTCACCGTTCAACCAAAATAAATTCAGGAAACTTGGGTTACTCTTTACTTCATCACCAACATCGAAGTACTCGAGATGGCAGAGGCCGATAGCATCGAATCCACGCTGCTGAAGACCCAACTGCACTGGGTAGGTCACGTCTCCAGAATGGAGGACCATCGCCTTCCCAAGATCGTGTTCTATGGCGAGCTCTCCACTGGCCACCGAGACAGAGGTGCACCAAAGAAGAGGTACAAGGACTGCCTAAAGAAATCTCTTGGTGCCTGCTACATTGACCACTGCCAGTGGGCTGATATCGCCTCAAACCATGCATCTCGGCGCCTCACAGTTCGGCGGGCAGCGACCTCTTTTGAAGACCGCAGAGCCCACCTCACTGACAAAAGACAGAGGAAAAACCCAACACCCAACCCCAACCAACCAATTTTCCCTTGCAACCGTGTCTGCCTGTCCCACATCGGACTTGTCAGCCACAAACGAGTCTGCAGCTGACGTGGACATTACCCCTCCATAAATCTTCATCCGCGAAGCCAAGCCAAAGTAAGGAAACATACATGACATCACATACAACCCTCAGATTCCTGTTCTACAAATTATATTCAAGAAAGAAAGAACTATAAACAAACAGACTGTGCAAATACAGAAGCATAAATATTCAGTTATAAATAATGAGCCTCTGAATAAGTCCACTACATAAAACATTACAGTGCAGACCTATCATTCCAGATTTTTTGTCAACCTCTATAAACTTTCCCTACCTCACACCCATATTCATCTATTTTTCTTGTATCTATGTATTTGTCTGAATGTTTTAAATACCCCTATTGTACCAGCCTCCACCACTACCCTTGGCAATGGATTCCACTTACTCCATGTAAAAAAAAAATTCCCCGATGTCTCCCCTAAACTTTCCTCCCCTTGTACAGATGTCCTCTGGTGTTTGATAGTGTTGCCCAGGGGTGGGGGTGAGAGAGGGAGATGCTGATGGTCGTCCACCCTATCCATGCCTCTCATAGTTCTGAGACATCTCTGCTGTTCAGGAATCTGGTCGATGAAAGGCACCAAACCTGGTGGCACCTCTACTTCTTTACTGATGACAACAGCGAGAACAGAGGATGTCCTGGCTGGCAATGGACCTTTAACAACTTCAGAACATCTTTAAACTTAACTGCACGTGTTTTCACATAACAGTGGACTTTTGAAGGGAAGTAGACTATAAAATGGACAGCTCCTGGAAAAACACCGCAAAAAAATATTTTAACACAGAATCAGATAAAGTGAAACTCACTTCTTGTTTTCTCATTTCAATGTAGTTCTAACAGGGGCATTAACAGAGCAAAATAACCAATGCTGAAAGGTTGGTGCTATAAAATCAGTGAAGTGAACACGCTGGAACTAAATGCCGGCGGTGACCTGGGTTCAGACACTCACCCCCCCCCACCCACCCCGGGCTCAACCGCCCCCACTGGGCAGCACTGCCAGAGTTTCAACATTTTGTTTAATTTTAATTATTGCAGAAGGCTGTGTTGAGGCCGATTCAACTTTCACTGACCTTGAGCAAGCAAATTAACGCAGGACCCCCGCACTACAGGTCCATCCCCACATGAGTCCAACACATTAACATGTCCGGCCGCCCACGGGTCCCCGCGGGGGATATCCCTGCACATACGACGAACGTTCCGGGCGGGAAGACATGGCGTTACCGGATGCAGCGGGGAATGCGCTGCAAAATGCGATGAAGATGGCGAGAGTCGCCATCCAGTTGGACACAGAAAGCCGTCAGAAGGTAAAGCCGTGTCCAGCGTCGTGAAGCGGGGCGAGGGTCAGACTGACAACGAGCGGGACGGGTGGGGGCTTTGGAGAGGCTGCTGGATCCGGGTTCGGGAGAGGGAGGGAGAGAGAGGGGTGGGGAAGAGAGTAATGGGAGGGGGAGAGAGAGGGAACGGAGGGGAGAGAGGGGGAACGGAGGGGGGAGAGAGGGGGGAGAGAGGGGGAACGGAGGGGGGAGAGAGGGGGAACGGAGGGGGGAGAGAGGGGGAACGGAGGGGGGAGAGAGGGGGAACGGAGGGGGGAGAGGGGGAACGGAGGGGGGGAGAGGGGGAACGGAGGGGGGGGAGAGGGGGAACGGAGGGGGGAGAGGGGAACGGAGGGGAGAGAGGGGGAACGGAGGGGGGAGAGAGGGGGGAGAGAGGGGAACGGAGGGGGGAGAGAGGGGGAACGGAGGGGGGGAGAGAGGGGGAACGGAGGGGGGAGAGAGGGGAACGGAGGGGGGGAGAGGGGAACGGAGGGGGGGGAGAGGGGGAACGGAGGGGGGGAGAGGGGGAACGGAGGGGGGGGAGAGGGGGAACGGAGGGGGGAGAGAGGGGGAACGGAGGGGGGAGAGAGGGGGAACGGAGGGGGGAGAGAGGGGGGAGAGAGGGGGAACGGAGGGGGGAGAGAGGGGGGAGAGAGGGGGAACGGAGGGGGGGAGAGGGGGAACGGAGGGGGGGAGAGGGGGAACGGAGGGGAGGAGAGGGGGAACGGAGGGGGGGGGAGAGGGGAACGGAGGGGGGGGAGAGGGGGAACGGAGGGGGGGGAGAGGGGGAACGGAGGGGGGGGAGAGGGGGAACGGAGGGGGGGGAGAGGGGGAACGGAGGGGGGGGAGAGGGGGAACGGAGGGGGGGGAGAGGGGAACGGAGGGGGGGGAGAGGGGGAACGGAGGGGGGAGAGAGGGGGAACGGAGGGGGGGAGAGAGGGGGAACGGAGGGGGGAGAACGGAGGGGGAACGGAGGGGGGGGAGGGGGAGAACGGAGGGGGGAGAGGTGGGAACGGAGGGGGGAGAGGGGGGGGAACGGAGGGGGGAGAGGGGGGGAACGGAGGGGGAGAGGGGGGGAACGGAGGGGGGAGAGAGGGGGAACGGAGGGGGGAGAGAGGGGGAACGGAGGGGGGAGAGAGGGGGAACGGAGGGGGGAGAGAGGGGGACCGGAGGGGGGAGAGAGGGGGACCGGAGGGGGGAGAGAGGGGGACCGGAGGGGGGAGAGAGGGGGACCGGAGGGGGGAGAGAGGGGGACCGGAGGGGGGAGAGAGGGGGACCGGAGGGGGGAGAGAGGGGGACCGGAGGGGGGAGAGAGGGGGACCGGAGGGGGGAGAGAGGGGGACCGGAGGGGGGAGAGAGGGGGAACGGAGGGGGGAGAGAGGGGGAACGGAGGGGGGAGAGAGGGGAACGGAGGGGGGAGAGAGGGGGAACGGAGGGGGGAGAGAGGGGGAACGGAGGGGGGAGAGAGGGGGAACGGAGGGGGGAGAGAGGGGGAACGGAGGGGGGGAGAGGGGGAACGGAGGGGGGGGAGAGGGGGAACGGAGGGGGGGGAGAGGGGGAACGGAGGGGGGGGAGAGGGGGAACGGAGGGGGGGGAGAGGGGGAACGGAGGGGGGAGAGAGGGGGGAGAGAGGGGGAACGGAGGGGGGAGAGAGGGGGAACGGAGGGGGAGAGAGGGGGAACGGAGGGGGGAGAGAGGGGGAACGGAGGGGGGAGAGAGGGGGAACGGAGGGGGGAGAGAGGGGGAACGGAGGGGGGAGAGAGGGGGAACGGAGGGGGGAGAGAGGGGGAACGGAGGGGGGAGTGAGGGGGAACGGAGGGGGGGAGAGAGGGGGAACGGAGGGGGAGAGAGGGGGAACGGAGGGGGGGGAGAGGGGGAACGGAGGGGGGGGAGAGGGGAACGGAGGGGGGGAGAGGGGGAACGGAGGGGGGGGAGAGGGGGAACGGAGGGGGGGGAGAGGGGGAACGGAGGGGGGGAGAGGGGGAACGGAGGGGGGGGGAGAGGGGGAACAGAGGGGGGGGAGAGGGGGAACGGAGAGGGGGAGAGGGGGAACGGAGAGGGGGAACGGAGGGGGGGGAGAGGGGGAACGGAGGGGGGGGAGAGGGGGAACGGAGGGGGGGGAGGGGGGGAACGGAGGGGGGAGAGGGGGGGAACGGAGGGGGGGAGGGGGGGAACGGAGGGGGGAGAGGGGGGGAACGGAGGGGGGAGAGGGGGGGGAACGGAGGGGGGAGAGGGGGGGAACGGAGGGGGGAGAGGGGGGGAACGGAGGGGGGAGAGGGGGGGAACGGAGGGGGGAGAGGGGGGGAACGGAGGGGGGAGAGGGGGGGAACGGAGGGGGGAGAGGGGGGGAACGGAGGGGGGAGAGGGGGGGAACGGAGGGGGGAGAGGGGGGGAACGGAGGGGGGAGAGGGGGGAACGGAGGGGGGAGAGGGGGGGAACGGAGGGGGGAGAGGGGGGGAACGGAGGGGGGAGAGGGGGGGAACGGAGGGGGGAGAGGGGGGGAACGGAGGGGGAGAGGGGGGGGAACGGAGGGGGGAGAGGGGGGGAACGGAGGGGGGAGAGGGGGGGAACGGAGGGGGGAGAGGGGGGGAACGGAGGGGGGAGAGGGGGGGAACGGAGGGGGGAGAGGGGGGGAACGGAGGGGGGAGAGGGGGGGAACGGAGGGGGGAGAGGGGGGGAACGGAGGGGGGAGAGGGGGGGAACGGAGGGGGGAGAGGGGGGGAACGGAGGGGGGAGGAGAGGGGGGGGAACGGAGGGGGGAGAGGGGGGGAACGGAGGGGGGAGAGGGGGGGAACGGAGGGGGGAGAGGGGGGAACGGAGGGGGGAGAGGGGGGGAACGGAGGGGGGAGAGGGGGGGAACGGAGGGGGGAGAGGGGGGAACGGAGGGGGGAGAGGGGGGGAACGGAGGGGGGAGAGAGGGGGAACGGAGGGGGGAGAGAGGGGGAACGGAGGGGGGAGAGAGGGGGAACGGAGGGGGGAGAGAGGGGGAACGGAGGGGGGAGAGAGGGGGAACGGAGGGGGGAGAGAGGGGGAACGGAGGGGGGAGAGAGGGGGAACGGAGGGGGGAGAGAGGGGGAACGGAGGGGGGAGAGAGGGGGAACGGAGGGGGGAGAGAGGGGGAACGGAGGGGGGAGAGAGGGGGAACGGAGGGGGGAGAGAGGGGGAACGGAGGGGGGAGAGAGGGGGAACGGAGGGGGGAGAGAGGGGGAACGGAGGGGGGAGAGAGGGGGAACGGAGGGGGGAGAGAGGGGGAACGGAGGGGGGAGAGAGGGGGAACGGAGGGGGGAGAGAGGGGAACGGAGGGGGGAGAGAGGGGGAACGGAGGGGGGAGAGAGGGGGAACGGAGGGGGGGAGAGAGGGGGAACGGAGGGGGGAGAGAGGGGGAACGGAGGGGGGAGAGAGGGGGGAGAGAGGGGGGAGGGAGGGGGGAGAGAGGGGGGAGGGAGGGGGGAGAGAGGGGGGAGGGAGGGGGGAGAGAGGGGGGACGGAGGGGGAACGGAGGGGGAACGGAGGGGGGAGAGAGGGGGAACGGAGGGGGGGGAGAGGGGGAACGGAGGGGGGGGAGAGGGGGAACGGAGGGGGGGGAGAGGGGGAACGGAGGGGGGGGAGAGGGGGAACGGAGGGGGGGGAGAGGGGGAACGGAGGGGGGGGAGAGGGGGAACGGAGGGGGGGAGAGAGGGGGAACGGAGGGGGGGGAGAGGGGGAACGGAGGAGGGGGAACGGAGGGGGGGGAGAGGGGGGAACGGAGGGGGGGGAGAGGGGGGGAACGGAGGGGGGAGAGGGGGGGAACGGAGGGGGGAGAGGGGGGAATGGAGGGGTTTTGATGGAGGGATGTGTGAGACAAGTGAGGAGATTGGGGATGGAAGGTAAGAATGGAGGATTAGAACAGGGAGGGAGGAAGAAAGAGAGGATGGGATGAGAGAAAGAGGGAAGCAGATGTTTTGAGGAAGTGGAGATGTGGGGAGAGGGTATGAGGCAGAGAGTGGAATAGGGAGAGGTGAGGCTGAGGAGCACTGATTTTACACAGGTGGTAATTAATTGGTATGGATGCATTGAATAATAATGTATGGGAATACTAAATATTTTAATTTTTAATTCTAACATGACCAAATTGGGACCTTAATCTTGTTAATAAAGAACACCAGGATTATATAATTATCAGCACCAGCAAGACCTGATTCGCCTTAGATCTGTACCTTGACTCTTTCAAGATGGTAATAGATCTGTTTGATGTGGATAAAGAAAAAGGAAGCCAGTGGTTAAGGGAAAGGATGATACGAGAATCAGTTCATCAATCAAATGTGCTTCTCTTGTTCCAACTTTTTTTTTGTTTTCTTAGATCTGTGAATTATCTATTTGGCTGGAGGAGAATCTGTTTAATATAATGTGTACATCTCGTCCAAACCTATTATGATGTATTTGCCCTTGAACTTCGAAGATCTGCTGGGACAATAAAAAGCAGGAAAAGATTCCCAATATCTGCAGTGAAATAAATGATACAAATAAAATATTGAAATGGAATGGTTGGTGCACTACAAGTTTTAAAAATAATTTATTGCATCATAAATCGTTAAAATAATTTTTAATTAAAGATTATTTAACATTATTACATATTTCGTAGTTTTATATTTAGGTTTTGTGTTTGGTATAAAAGGGTCACTGACTTTTTATTAAATACTGAGGGAATCATCAAATAACAGGAAAAAATATCTTTTTTTTCAGGAATTAATCCCAGGAACTAATTCATGTCCTGAAACATGAACTCTCTATACTTCTGACCTCAGGCCAGTGAGCTGAGGTATTAACTCTGTTTCTCTTTTCATAGCTACTGCATTGCCTGGCTATTGACATTGTAACCATTTTCTTATTTCAGTTCAGAATTCCAAAATCTACACTATCGAGGTGCAACTTTTCTCTTTCCCCAGGCTAGTTGTATTCCAAAGCCATAACAGGAAGTGTTAGTGATCTTCTCTCTTTTCTTATTGACAGGAAGCTTATTGTGAATACCTGAAGAGTATACACTTTATCACACAAGCTTTGATCGAAGACGCCCAAATAAAGGGTAAATCTATCTTATTTATACACTTTTCCTAATCTTAGATTTAAAAAAAAAAATGAAATGACAATTAATTTGAAATTCTTTTGTCAAAATCACTTGTTCAATCTCATGTGCTGAATTCAGTGTTCTCAATGTGGATTCCACTCCTTGGGGAACCAAGTGCAGATGGGGTGATTGCTCTGCAGAGCACCTGCATTCAATAGGCAGAATTGGGGCAACTCATCCATGCCAACCAAGATGGCATTCTAGGCTACTCCCACTTACCTGCATTTCATCCATATTCTTTCAAGCCTGTTGCTATTGATGCATCTATCCAAAGGTCTTTTGAACATCGAAACTATGCCATGGCAACTTGTTCCAGATATGGACCATCCTCTGAGTGGAAAAAAAAACTTGTTACTCCAGTCCTTAAATCGCTTCCCTCTCACCATAAACCTATAAGCTTGGGTTTGAGAATCGTCGACACGGTGGGTGGGGGTGGGGGGGGGACACACAAAAACTGTGAGCATTCACTTTGACCCACTGTCATCAACAAGGAGGTGCAGGATCATCAAAATCAGGACTGCCAGAATGAGAAATAGGTCTTCCTGCAGGCTGTGAGATTAATGAGCAGACTTCTGTAACCTAGCAAATCAACCCAAAATGTTTATACATATTTATTTTAAATTGAATCTAGATGCATATATGTGATTATTATATGCTGTGTGCACCATGGTCCAAACAAACAATGTCTGGTTTTATATGTACAGTCAAATGATAATAAATGAAGTTTATTCATTCCCCTCATAATTTTATGAACGCCCCCAATCTGATCACCTCTTGGCCTCCTGCACTCCAGGGCAGCCATTCTCGATGGCGGGGGTGGGGGGGGCTGCCCACAGACTGAAATCATAAAATAACTTTAATGCTTTTAATGTCATCAGTAGGAGAGAAGTATGGAAGAAACCAACTGAACTTGACTGCTTCACAGGGAAGGGGGCCCATAAACTTTGAGCAGAGTCCTCGTGAGGGATCATAGCCAAAAAACAAAGAGAATGCTCAAGGGAATAAAGACCAACAATTTCCAACCTCATCCCGGTGATATCCTTCCTACAGCTGAGTGACCAAAATTGCACACATTACTGTTCGTGCGTCCTCGCCTACACCTTGTGCAGCTGACTCTACACATTTGCTTGCGATGCCACAGTAGTGGGTTGGATAAAAAGGGGCGATGAGTCAGCCTACAGGAGGGAGATTGAAAACAACAAATTTGCACTTAACGTCGCCAAAGCCAAGTAGATAATTGTTGACCTCATGAATGCAAAACCAGGTGTGTACGATCCAGTGATAATTGGGGGATCAGAGGTGAAGAGGGTGAGCAAATAAAGTTCTTGAAAGTCACTATCTCAAAGGATCTTTCCTGGACCCAACACTAATGGTATCATGAAGAAAGGACGCCTCTTATTTCCTCAGGAGTTTGCAGAAGTTTGTTATGACATCTGAAACCCTGGCATATCTCTCAGGATGTGTCGTGGAAGATGTGCTGACTGGCTGCATCAATACCCCTGAGCATAAAGTCCTGCAAAAGGTAGTGGACACAGCCTAGGACATCACAGGCATAACCCTCATGACCATCGAGAACGCTGACAGGAAATGCTGCCATCGGAGAGCAGCGGCAATGATCAAGGATCCACATTACTCTGCACATGCTCTGAACTCGCTGCTACCATCAGGAAAGAGGTACAGGTGCCACAAGACTCCCCACCCACCAGGTTTAGGAACAGCACCTACCCCTCCACCATCGGACTCCTCACCAACAAACTCAATCAGAGACTAATTTAAGGACTTACTTTTGCACTTTATTAATTTTTTTCACTCTGTGTTGCACAGACAGCCATTTTTTTGACATTTCTTTATTTGTGCGATGAGTACAGTTTTCTTGTTGCACTACCCATAAGTAGATTGCAGGAAAAAGAATCTCAGGATTATATGTGATGTCATGTATGTACTCTGCAATCTGAATAGAATCATGAGATCATTTTTGTACTTGGTACCCAGTCAAATGAAGGAAAGTGTGGCAACCCTAAGCTTCCTGTTTCCTTTCACTTTAATACTCCATTCTGATCTCTCAATCTGCATCTCCTCCACTGTTACAAGAAGACCCATCACAAGCTCAAGGAACAGTATCTCCTGTTAGGGTACGTTGCAGCCTTCTGGGCTTGATATTAATTCTACATGTTTACATTAACTTGATTGTATCAATCCTCCATGATATTGGCTCAGCTTATTATGTTGCTTTTTTTTTTAACCCCCGACAGAGGACATCCAGTCTAACCTTGTGGGGATAACTTTCTGCTCCGCATTTTACAACCTCTTGTGTTCTTTTGCACGTCCTCCTATTCTGACCATTCACATTCAATCATCAGACTGATAACTTTGTTTCCATTTTATCCCCCTGGTTAACACTATTTTTCCCTGTAAGAGATACCAGCTATCCCACACTCCCTGTTGCACTGCCAAACCAAAGCCACCTATAAATTGGAGGAGCAACCCTAATATTCCATTTGGGCATTCTCCAACCAGATGACATTAACATTGACTACTCTGGTTTCTGTGAGACCACTCCCTGTTCTCCCTCTCCTCCCCATCCCTCTGATTCCTTTCCTCTAGTTCTCCATCCCTTTTCCTCTGCATTCAGAGAGCAGTTCCCTCCCCATCACCTGTTATTTTTCAGTGGCCTTCCATCTATATCTACAATTAACCTGTGGTCCTCCCCACAACCCCCCTCACATTTTATTCAGGCACCTGCCTGCTTTTTGCTCATACCTTGATAAAAGTGAGTTATGTACCTTTATCTTTACCACTGCGTGATTTTTCCCAATATTTTTCTGTAAACTATAATCACAGTGTTTGTAGACTTTCTTGTTTAGCTCCCTGAAGCTTAATGGGTTTCTTTAGTCTCCTTCAATGTCCTGATGAAGGTTCTTCAACCTGAAACTTTAGTTTTCAAGTTCAAGTTTATTATCATCCTATTGTGCAAGTACAACCTGATATAACAGTGTTCACTGGCTATTGGTGCAAAATGTACAGACACACAACCAGACATAATACACATACAGTCAGACAATACCTATGCAGGGCAAGTATTCATGTATACACATAAATAAATAGAGTTTCGGAAATAGACAAGTCTCAGATGGTTATTGTGAGCAGTTTCTTTGTTCTTTCAGCATTCTCACAACCCACAGGAAGAAGCTGTTTCCTGGTGATGCTGATTTTGATACTTCTGTACCTCTTTCTCAATGGGAGCAGTTGAAAGATGCTGTGTGTTGGGTGATAGGGGTCCTCAACTATTTTGCACATCCACTTCAGACAAAGATCCCAATAGATCTTGTTGATGGAGGGAGGGAGACCATTGTAATCCTCTCTGCCAACCCTGTTGATTGACTTCCAAAAGCTCCAGTAGAAGATTGGCATAATGGTGGCCAGTAGACTTGCCCACTTCAGACTTCTCAGGAAGTGCAGTCGGTGTTGTGCCTTCCTGACAAGTGAGGGGATGGTTTGGGTCCAGGATAGGTCTCATGCTCAGTGGATTCCAAGGAACTTGGCGCTCTACTCTCTCCATTTCCAAGTTATTGTGGATGTTTTGTTTCTCTCTGACCTGCGTCCAGCATTTTTTTGTTTTATTAACGTAAATTTTAAATTTACTGCAGATGAAAAGGAGCTGATAACACCCGAAGTGCAGAAAATGCTAAAGTTGGCTGATCAATGCTTAGAAAGGATTAAAACCACAGCTGGTAAACTTGGTGAGTACTTGGGCATTTTAATTGTTGTTGGGGGAATAGTTAACTTTCAGGAACAGGACAATTTTTCTTGAAGTTATATTCCCAAAGTACATATTCCAGGAAAGTAAAATGATTAATGGAGTAGATTTCATGCAGTTTTTGATAAAGTGGCATATTTTACAATGTTCAGTGTGGATTGAATGTAAATATTCCCTGAGGTATCTTTGAATTTGCAGGAGACAGATATAAGGAAGGGTAGAATACCAGAATGTGTCTTTCAAAGGCCAAAATACTTCTCAGAAGCTCATGAATTAAGAGCAGTGAATGAGGAACAGGAGAAATTCACTTTGCTCAGTCGTGCCTCGGCAATGAAGGAATTTCAACAGAAACTGTGTGTTGAAAAAGGAGATTTGCAGTGATGGAGAGGGCCAGTAAGCTGGACGGTGTGAGATTAAGGCAGAGGGGGATAGAATGTGGATAAATGGAAGTGGGAAAGAAAGTGATGAAAGCTTTTGATGATTTGAAGCAATTCCTGATGATTGGTGATGTTGGAAGAAGAAGAAAAAACAGTCATTTCACCTAGCAGAGAGCATTGCTTTGACAATTCATGCTGACGTTGTAGTGTGAAGTCAGTGAGAGGGGGTGGGAGCGTGGGCCAACTGTACAACTGAAGACAAAGTCGGAATGTGCGGCTGTAGGCAAGGAATGAGGCCTTGTCTGTGACAGATCCTGATCTGCATCCATTGTGATTGCCCTGCCACATCATCCATGGGGATCAGTGGTCTGTGAAGCCTGCGTTGCATGCCAATTGCTGTTCCAGGTCGAAAGCAGCTGCGGACAGGTGATTTGCATTCCAAAGCATGAAGTTCATGATGAACTGGACAATCTCCGTTGTGACAGAGCTGAACGTCACTCAGCTGCCGAAGTCAGTAACTCCGATGCTTGGATTCGTGCAAGCAGCAGCTCAAAGAATTCATGCATTAGTGACAGAAAGAATACACGGCCACACAAACTCCCCACGTCAGCTACCTCCTGCCCCAAATATGAAAGAGTCTTGTCATTCCCATACTAGCTTTTTCAGCTCATTCAGGACCCGTGAATGGGAGTAAGTCATCCTGCCTGCAAAGAAGAAATGCACAGATAAGAAAATAATTGTTCCAAAAATGGTTTCACCAGCTTCAGTTGTAAGGTATTTCCACAGAATATGTAATGCAGCTGTGAAACATTCACTGTAATGGCAGTAGCTTTTCAAGGGGGGTGATGTAATGGAGGAAGGAGGCAGCCTCCCGAAGCTCCTCGGTAATTATAAAAGGAAAATAAAATAATTTTACAGTAATTTGAACACATCTTTTTTGTGAAGGTGCCAAAAAAGAATAAACATTTGTCATTGGCTTTGAGTTCCCGACGGGAAGCAATTTTTCAAGGGAGAAGACCCGATTTGCAGAAAGAAGTGAAGGATTGTGGTTTGTTCTGCCTCATGTGAGACAACCCGATTCCCAGGAGGAATGATGGATTAGGGTGTAAAGACATTGGAGAAGAAGAAAAGAAGAGACTGGGCATGCGTACAGTGAAGGAGAACTGGAAGAAGCAAGAAGAAGGAGGTCTCTCTCAAAATGGCAATTTGGAGACTGATCAAAGCACAGAAAAAGAGGATGAACTGGTAAATGTTAATTCAGTGAGTCGTTTTTTTTTAAAAAAAAGGAAATATACTAATGAAGATATAATAAAAGTACTTTTATCGAAAGAACAGAATACTAATAAGAAACTGGATCATATTTTAAAAGTAGTGACCAGACTAGAAACAGAAATTGGGAGTTTAAATGAAAGAGTTACAGAAGTGGAATAAAAAATGGATGAAACTACAGAAAGGGTGGTTAAAGTGGAAAAAGAATTAAATGAATCGGCTACAGAAAAATCAAAAATATTGGAAACTTTACAAGATGTAATAATGTTTAAAATAGTGGGACTCAAAGAGGGAGTGGAAGAGGTAAATCCAATCCACTTCTTTCAAGAATGTTACCAAATGTTCTGGGAGTACAAAATGTTGGAGAAAAGGTAGAAATTGAGAAAGTATATTGATCTCCTTGTTCATGTTCAGGAATGAATTCAAAACCACGCTCTATATTAATTAGATGTACGAAATTTAATTGTGGAAAAATATTCAGAGCTGCAGCAAAAAAGGAAAGAAGGAAAACCACTGGAAGTTGAAGGTGAAAAAATGTTTTTATCCTGATAGAAGTGCTGTGCTAATATTACGTAGAAAGGAATTTAATCCACTGAGGAACATCCTTTGGGGAAAAAAAAGGATACAAATTTGTGCTGCGCCAACCAGCTAATTTGAAAATCATGATCGTCAGATGGACAAGGTGTTTTTTTGCTGACATTGAAACAGCAAAGAATTTTGTGAACAAATTACCAACTTTGAAGTAAATTGGAAGAAAATGAGAGAACTTATTTAAACCTGATTCTTTAAATCTGAATCATGATATTATTTCTTCCTGTGTATTTGTATTTGTTTAATATTAATCCTTTCTTGTTTTGCCTGGGAGTTCGGAAGACTGGCCTCCAGAATCCACTAGTTTTTCCCCATTACCTGTAAAATTGAGGTTGTGGGGGGGAGGGGGGAGATGATTTTTATATTTACACTAAAGGGAGGCTTTCTCATTTTTTTCCTTGCTTTATAATTTTTTTTCTTGCGAATTCATTTTATGGGGGGAAATGTTGATATTGCATCCTGTGTTTGAAAGAAGTGAAAATGGTTTTTGAAAGGAATGTGTCGAGATAGAAGGAAAGAGGTGAAACATGTAATAATTATAATTTTTTTTGTGTGGAATATGATAACTAAAGATTTTGAGTAATATCACAATTTTGTGTTTATTTTATATTTTTGAAATTCACACTGAGTTTTTTAAGATCTGGTAAAGGGAACAAGATCCCTTTTATTTTGATACTAGTTCTAACATTTTTTTTTCTATTTTTTGCGAAGCATTGTTAGTAGTGAGCCCTGTTTTGTGAGAAGGAGAGGTTGGGAGGGGGGTGGGGGGGGAAATGGTTGGACAGAATAGATTTGGGTTTTAAAGTTAACATGTAATATGGTTTATATAATGATATTTTACAATGGATTTTGAATATAGATGAGTGTGATTTGGAATTTATGATTATATGACTATATTGTACAATGCAAATCATACTCATATTCAAAATTCATTCTTTGATTTATATGATTATATTGTACAATGAATTTTGAATATGGATGAATGTATGACATAAAAACTTCAAAAATAAAATCTTCAAAAAAAATGACAGTAGCTTCTCTCATTTTCACCTCACAGTTAAATGGGGAAAACCTGGAGTTACTGTCATTGAAAGGGTTATCAAATGAGGAGAATTTGACAGCTCTTGGCCTGTATTCATTGGAATTCAGGAAAATGATAGGGGAACTCATGTTTAAAGACATGGGCAGAGTAGATGTAGAAAGGTTGTTTCCCATTGTGGAAGAGTCTCGGTCAAGAGGGAACAGCTTCAGGAATGAAGGGTGAAGCCCTGCTAAGAACAGAGATGCGGAGGAATTTCTTTAGCCAGAGGCTGGTAAATCTGTGGAATTTGTAGCCCCAGGCGGTTGTGGAGACTAGGTCATAAGGCAGAGATTGATAGGTTCTTGATTAGCCAGGGCATCAAAAGATATGGGGAGAAAGTCAGGAAGTGGGGCTGAGTGAGAAAATGGATCAGCTCATGATTAAATGGCAGGCAGACACAATGGGCTGAATAACCTATTTTTATGATGCCCTGATCTCTTGCTTGGCTATTGCACTCCTGGCTGATGGATGCCATTTTCAGTGTAAAACTCCTGAAAATTGTAACTGGTGACTGAGTTTTCTGATAATAATTACTGCCAAGCATTATCTCAGTTCCTAAAATTAAGACCAAGTTCAAGGCCCAGAACCAGGTCTTCTGTTTGGCCAGGATGCAGCCTGCAGGACTTAAATGTTGAATGAAAATATTTCAGGTAACTACTTTTTTGTTCCTTTTCTCACTCTTTTTATCCCAAACTCCCACCCCAATATCCTTTTATCCCTTTTCCTTCAGATGCAGCTGTAGCTTTCTGCTTCAATGTGTATCTTTTTGCTTCTTCCCTCTCTACTCATTCGTTGATAGTTCCATTGTACTTTCCACATTTTCCAGTTCTGGTGAAGAGTCGTCAGCCAGAACCATTGGCCCAGTTTCTCCCCCACCCCTCACATGCTGCCCAATCTGCAGAGTGCTTCCAGCATTTTCTGCTTTTGTTTTTTTTAATATAATCAAGAGGTAAATAAATCCTCCGGGGAACTGCTGACATGTTTTATTGCAGCTTGATGTATGCCTCACAGGTGAAGTGGAAAGTCAGCCTGCAGCAGGTCACATCGCCGAGCCCTCGTACACTCCAAGTCATCGGAGAGTGGTCTCGGATGGGGGAGGTGCTGGTACATCGCTTTTGCCTCCTGAAGTCTTCCAAAAGCTGCAAATACCAGAAACACAAATAACAAAAAGGTTAAATTCAAGATTCTATTATTGTCATGTAATAAAACTTAAAATGTGATATTACAAAAAAGTTTCCTTTAGTCTTTTAGCCTACTGTAAAGCAGACTATGATTTGCCATCTTCAAAAATTGCAGGGCACCGCTTATAGACAGAGAAAGAGAAGCAAAAGAAAGTCACTGAGTGTCTGTGGATTCACCTCCAGCACTTTCCACAGCCTCTGTAGCCACTCAGATCCAAACCTCTGATACAATCAAGAATCCTCCAACTCCCTCATCACCCTTTCGGATCCTGGTTCTGATCCCTGTGTGTTCTTCAGCCACAGAGTCCCTCACTGGTCTGCTGCTGTGGTTACCATCCCATGGGTTGTCTCCTCTGTTTCTTCTTCTCAAACAGGGGGTGGTCTTCCTGTGTTCTAGTGCCTTGTGCCAGTCCTCTGCTTCCCCAGTCTGCAGCCGTACATAGGCACCACCATCTTAGGCCCAAGCCCATGGACGCAGGATTTAAAAACCATCATCAGCTCCTTTAGCAAGCCATTTAAAGCCTCGATGGAGCCGACAGCAGTTGGACTGGGCAGTTGGGGGAGCTCTGTGTCTCTGCTCTGTGTCTCTGCTCTCTGCGGGTCGACACCATAATCCAGAATGCAAATAGCATTTCCACGCTCTTCTCATTGTTGTTATCCAAATAGAAATTGATCATAGATGGAGATTTTGCTTGCTTTGATTCCACTGGCCATGCTCCCTTGAAACATACTCTATGTCATAAAGTAGAATATAAAAATTCCCCTACTCCCACCAAGGCATGAATAATCATTCTAGCCAGGTCTGAAGCCAACATCTCACTTGTCTGAGGAATTCATCCAAATGGGCTAGAATTTCATTTTATTTCCGACTTCGAATGGTTATATATTAAAGTTTCCATTTTATTTTGGAAGATTCAATCCATGCAATGCAAAAAAGTATTGTATGAATACAGTTCAGACATCAAAGGTGAACCATGTCAAATGCACTTATTTATTGGGAATAGTACCTTTCAGAATTAAAAATGAAGATTTTCTACAGTGGCCACCCTTTTGCAATAAAGGCTATTAAACTGCCGTATTTGACTCATTCATGACCAATGAAATATCATTTAAAACTACTTCTATTTAGAGAACTTACTCCATTGGAGGAAGCTTCAAGACAGAATCAGAAGTTGAAAGCTGCTTATGAGGCACGGATGGCACGATTGAATCCGAATCAGGGTATGCAGAAAACATCACTGGTGAGGCCACATCTAATGCTGTTCCAACATTGTAGCCAAAGAATAAGTGAATCAACATAATAATATAACTATAATAATCCATGTGTGTGTGTGCGTGCGTGTGTGCGTGCACGCGCAATGAAATGTAACTATACAAAGCAGACAAGGTATGTCCAAAGAGTACACAGTAAAATCATGATTTTTCACAGATGGTCCAGTGAAACAAAAATGGAACTCAGAATTAAGCTGGCATGGAGTGCCTCACAGAAGAATGTGCTAAAAAATAATTCAGGCTTTCAAATACAGCTGAAAATAAAGTGAGATCTCCCTTCACATTTGTTGCTATTCTTATTTGGTCCAAACACAAATGAGGGAAAGAGATACAGGAGTATTAGAGCTACAACCACCAGGCTGAGAAACAGGTTCTTCTCGTGGGCAGCGAGACTGATGAACTGCTCGTATAAACCCTCCGAGACTCTACTACTGTATTTATTAAACAATAATTATTTTTATGTACGTACTGCATATTCTTTGGCTTGGCTTCGCGGACGAAGATTTATGGAGGGGGTAAAAAGTCCACGTCAGCTGCAGGCTCGTTTGTGGCTGACAAGTCCGATGCGGGACAGGCAGACACGGTTGCAGCGGAAAATTGGTTGGTTGGGGTTGGGTGTTGGGTTTTTCCTCCTTTGCCTTATATATATATATATATATATAATATATGTTTGCATATACCTACGGCTCCTAGAACGCTTCCACCAGCGTTGTCTCCGCTCCATCCTCAACATCCATTGGAGCGCTTACATCCCTAACGTCGAAGTACTCGAGATGGCAGAGGTCGACAGCATCGAGTCCACGCTGCTGAAGATCCAGCTGCGCTGGATGGGTCACGTCTCCAGAATGGAGGACCATCGCCTTCCCAAGATCATGTTATATGGCGAGCTCTCCACTGGCCACCGTGACAGAGGTGCACCAAAGAAAAGGTACAAGGACTGCCTAAAGAAATCTCTTGGTGCCTGCCACATTGACCACCGCCAGTGGGCTGATATCGCCTCAAACCGTGCATCTTGGCGCCTCACAGTTTGGCGGGCAGCAACCTCCTTTGAAGAAGACCGCAGAGCCTACCTCACTGACAAAAGGCAAAGGAGGAAAAACCCAACACCCAACCCCAACCCACCAATTTTCCCCTGCAACCGCTGCAATCGTGTCTGCCTGTCCCGCATCGGACTTGTCAGCCACAAACGAGCCTGCAGCTGACGTGGACTTTTTACCCCCTCCATAAATCTTCATCCGCGAAGCCAAGCCAAAGAAATATGTTTGCATGTTTTTACACCAAGGTCTTTTACATCAAGTTTATTATTAACATTAATTTGTACTTGTACAATTGTATGATAATAATAAACTTGAACAATTGGAGCAGCAAAACTGTTCATCATCCACCTGTACAAGTTCAACCCAATGAAACATTGTTCTTTGGTCCGCAGTGAAAAAAACATGCAAACCCTTATCCAGAAGCAACACAAATACAGACAAGCAATGCATATGTAATACGTATATTCAGATATAAATAAATAGTGGGGTCTTGGAGGGTTTACATAAGCAGTTCATTCAGTTGTTCAGCATTCTCACTGCCTGTGGGAAGTTGTTGTTTTTCAGCCTGGTGGTTCTGGCTCTGATACTCTTGTTCACATAATACTTCAAAAGATGCACTTCTCACTTCATGCATTTTGGCATGAACACTGTCATTTATGCTGGTTCCTTGTGAAGCACACTTTGCACTGAGGCATGAACAATTCTTGGCAGAATTAGGGAGGTGTAATCTGTTCCTGTTAACGTTTGTGCATGGATGAATATTGTAAGTGGCAGACCCAAGCCAGCTGTAGGTTGAAGGTAGGTATTTTTCTTGAAATTCAGTAGTTAAGAAATCTTTCAGAACCAAAGTATCATATTGCTTTATGTTGTACACAGAACTTGAGTAAACTCTGGAGATATTCATTATAGCGCTAAGATGTGCCATCAGCAATGAACAATTTGGACCTTCAGTGAATTTACGTTGGTGGTAAGATTGAATCACATTTCTTCACTGGAAAAATCTAGAATCAGAGGGTGAAACACAAAAGTCTGCACATGCTGTGATTGTAGTAAATACAATCACAGAGAAACTCAGCAGGTCTCGAGGCAGTAGGTAAGAATATTACCAATGTGAGAAAAGGCAGGCAGTGTCTGAATAAAAGAAATGGCAGGGGGAGGACTACAGAGCAACAGACGAAAGGAGATCATTGGATATGGAGTAGAAGCCAGGAGAATGGAAAGATGAGAATTGGTAGAGGGAGGGGGTGAATTTGACAGTGAGTGCAGAGATGGGTAAAGGAGACAGAGAAAATATAAAAGAGAAGGAGAGAGCTCCAGGCAAGGTGATGTTGGAGGGTGGGGGGGTGGGGGGATTGCTCAAAGAAACCAGAAAAGTCAATGTTAATGCCATCCAATTTGAGGATGCCCAGATGTAATACAAGTTATTGTTCCCTAACTTGCAGATGGTCTTAGTCTGTAAGTGTGTGAGACTGTGATCAGACATGTTGGCAACAGAATGGGATGGAGAATTGAAAGAGGTGGCCACTGTGAGATCCCCGCTATTGCAGTGGACAGAGCTGAGGTGCTCATCAAAGTGACCTTCCAGTTTGCGTCCAGTCTCTCCGATGTAGAGGAGACCACAACGGGAGCCCTGGATGCAGTAGATGACCCCTGCAGATTCACAAGTGAAGTGTTGCTTGGGAGGACTTTTTGGGCCCAAAATGGCGGTGAGGGAGGAAATGCGGGCACAAGTAGAGCATTTCCTGCGGTCACAGGGATAGGGGCCAAGAGGGTGATTGGTCGGAAGAGAGGTGGATGAGGGAATCGTAGAGGGTCCGGACATGCAGAAGGTGAAGAGGGGAGGAACAAGGAAGTTGTGTCTGGTCATGTGATCACTTAGTAGTTGGCAGAGTTTGAGATGTTGGAGGCAGAAGCTGGTAGAGGATTCTGATGGTAGGTAAAAATCTGATCTAGAATCCGAATAAGAATTTATTGTCATGAACAGTCACAAAACTTGTTGTTTGTTGCCAGCATTGCAGATGCAAATATTGCTTATAAATTATGTATTTTTAAATAAATAAATTGGTGAAAAAAAGAAGAAAACATAAGGTACTGTCTGAGGTTTATTGTCTATTGCGAAATCTGATGACCAAGGGGAAGAAGTTGATTTTGTATCATTAGGTGTTCATCTTCAGGCTCCTTCTTGATGCTAGCGGTGTGAAGAGGGCGTGGCCTGGGTGGTGAGGGTCCTTGAGGATGGAGGCTTCTTTCTTGAGACACTACCTCATGCAGATGTCCTCAATCAAGTGAAGACTGATGCCCATGATGGCACTGACTGAGTCCACAACTCTGAAGCATTTTCCTATCCTGTTCATTCACATCTCTATACCAGACAGTGATGCAACCAGTCAGAATGCTCTCCACTTGTAGAAATTTGCAGGTCTTTGGTGATGTACCAAATCTCCTCAAATCCTCACGAATCTTGCTACTGGGGAGCCTTCTTCATGATTGCATCGATGTGGAGGCCCCAGGACAGATTGTCAGAGATGTTGAGACCCAGGAATTTGAAGTTCTTAACCCTTTTCACTGCTGACCCCACTGAGGACTGGTTTGTGTTCTCTTGATTTTCCCATCCTGAAATCCACAATCAGTTCCTTAGTTTTGCACATTGAGTGCAAAGTTGTTCTTGTGGCACCTTTCCACTAGCTGATCTGTCTGACTCCTGTACACTTCTCCTTGCCTTCTGTGATTCTGCCGACAAATGTGGTGTCATCGGCAAATTTGTAGACGGCCTTTGAATTGTGCCTGGTTGCGCAGCCATGGGTGTAGAGTGTATAGAGCAGTGGGCTAAGCATGCCTCCTTGAGATGCGCCTGTGTTGATTGTCTGTGAGGATGGGATGTTGCCTCCAATTCATACTGACTCTGGTCTTCTGATGAGGAAGTCAAGAATCCATTTGGGAGCTTATTGACCTGTACTGAGGGAATGATGGTGTTGAAAGCTGAGATGTAGTCGATGAAGTGTAGTCTGATGTACTCATTGCTGATGTCTATGTGATCCAGGGCTAAATGGAAAGCCAATGAGATTGCATTTGCTCTGGAGTGATTATGGCAGTAGGTGAATTGCAGCGAGTCTGGGTCTTTGGTTAGGTACGAGTTAATTCTGACCATGACCAACCTCTCATTTCATCACAGTTGATGTGATTCCTATTGAGCAATAATCATTGAGGCAACTCACCCTGCTCTTCTTGGTTGATGCCCTTTTGAAGCAGATGGGAAACTCCGACTGCAGCAGTGAATGATTGAAAATGAAAATTCCAGCCGGTTGGTTGGCACAAATCTTTAGTACCCTGCTATGGACGTCATTAGGGCCTGATGCCTTACGATGGTTCACTCTCTTGATGGATGTTCTGACGTTGGCCTCCGAGACAGATATAACGGGGTTGTCAGTTTCTGCAGGGATTCCCAGTGGTACCTTTGAATTTTGCTTTTCCAAGTGTTCAGCTCATTGGGTAGAGAAGTATCACAGCCATTTATGATGTTTGGCTTCTCCTTGCAGGATGTCATGGCCTGCTGTAGAGGGTGAATATCTGACTGTCTATAGCTTCCTTTGGGAATTGCCTTTTTGCTGCTGAGAGAGTCTTCCTCAGGTTGTAATTGGATTTCCTGCAGAGATCTAGGTCACCAGTCTTGAAGGCCATTGACCTCACCCTCAGTAGGTTGCAATTCTTTTGATTCATCCACGGCTTCTGGCTGGGGTACTCACAGCATGTGCTCGTGGGCACATGCTCATCTTCGCAGGTCTTGAAGTCGGTGGCAGCCGTGACATGTTCATTCAAGCTTGAATAGGAGTCCACGACTCTGGTCAAGTAGGTAGACTCCCCTGATCGCGCAGGCAATGCGTTGGCCTGGTTGAAGTCCTCTACAATGATCAGGAAGGCATCATATAACCATATAACCGTTTACGGAGCGGAATCAGGCCATGTTGGCCTTTCGAGTCCGCACCGGTTCACTGATTTTGTGCGCCCTCTTCAGGCATTGGTGATTTTAAGTGTAGTGTGCTTTCTCATGACTGCTGATCACCGTGCTCAGCCCCTCCAGTGCCAGCCTGTGGTGGAATGTACCAGCGACCAGGATGATGGTCCTTGCTTAGGTCTAAACTAAAGAAAAAAATAGAAGAGTTTTATCTTAAGGATGCTTATAATTTCTGTTGGATCAAAGATGAAAGCATATTTCAATGGCATTGTAATTAGAACATGATGTCAACAGAAATGCTGTGCAACGTCCATAAAAATTCACAAAGGAATTACAAAGTTCTTTTGTGATTAATTAGCTTTTTAAGTAGCTATTTTCTTTCAATTTTAATTATCAGTACAGTCATTCAATTTTGTATCAGAGGGAAAATTATTTTATCTGCTTGAAAAATGTTTCCTTATTGTAGTCCAGTATAAAACTGGCTGTGATGTATGGCATTATTTCCTTAAAAACTGATAAAAGTACAAACTGTTTCCCGAGAAGTTAATTATTTGGTCAATTCATGAGGCTTTTGATAGGGTACAATCAAACTCTTGATAAAGCCTTCCATTCATGAATACTAAAGCTCCTCTCATATTACATTTGCTGTCAATTCTTCATCCTATAGCTGTAGTCTTGCACTAAGACACGAGCATCATATTTTAGCCGGTGCTTAATTGATGGTGACAAAGAGAATCTATAATGTAAATTAAACTTTTTATGAAGGTAAATTCAAGCAAGAACAAAGAATATGATATGAAAACACAAATGATGGAGGAACTCAGCAGGTTACACAGCATCCATTGGAGGTAAAGATATATAACTGATGTTTCAGGTCTGAGCCACAACCACAGCATCTGCAGACTTTCATATTTCCCTCTGCTTAATGATATACCTGCCAATCCTGAGACAAGATGCGATGAGAAATGCCTGAGCTACTAAATCAATATTTCCTGGTTCTTCAGCTAATGGGATCAGCTTTTCTTTGCTGCCTTTGTATGTCTATGCAAATGTTTTTCCTCACCAGAATGTTTTTATCGGTATGTTAAGTAAATGATATGTACTAACAAGAGAGGGCTACAAAACAGGTTTGCAGTTTGCCTATGGTCAGCTGTTATGGTCTGCTTGCTTTATGAAAAGCTTCTCTGAAAATCAAAATAAAGCCTAAAAGGTTTGTTCTTTGTCGTGTTGAGACAGGCAATTTGGTTTTTTTTTAACCATTTTCATTTGCCATTCTTCTTCAGCAAATGCCAGTTTGGTGAGAAGAGAACAGAAGAGAATAAGCAACAAGTTAGAGTTTGAAAGTTTGAACTTTTTGTCTTTATAAATAGATCAAATCTTAACTTGATTTGCATTTGCTACCGGCATCCCATGTTGCCGAATAAAATGCAGTTGGAGCATTTGAGAGCAGCTATCTTATCAAACGTAGAACATGACACCATAGTACAGGCCCTTCAGCCCAAGATGTTGTACTGACCTATGTAAATCTAGAATATTTTCATGATTATTCTTCAAAATATACCTGAATTCTATGGAAATTAACTAATAACTTGAAAGATTGCAGCATATTATAAAGGCCGTAATGCTCAGCAGCTGCATGGATGTATTTTGTGAATGACCTTGCGGCAAGTATGATGTGTCAGGCAGTGCCGTGAAACAATTACATTGAAAAAACTTTTGTAATGGCATTATCCTCCCATGGGGCAGAAAAGTTAATCTACATAAGAGACACTTCCAATCTGCTGTGATTGTGTCAACTGTTTTCCTATGGTAATTCAAGGCAACTCCTATAGCCCATCTGCTTCTAACACACTACTTGATAAAAGAAGGCCAGGCTAAGTAAGTTCATGATCCCTACATTGTATTTACATCAGTCATTCACATTTAATTGAAGTTTTTGAAATGTTTCTTTTAAATTTAAAAAAGCAATAATCAGGAATATTTATCAATACATTTGATACTTCTGGGGTAATTTAATTGTTTATTCATTTTTTTATTTCCTTTTTAATTTGAGAGGGTATTTGTGGTATCTGTCGTATAATTAAGATACGAACATTTAAAATTACACCATTGTTTTTCAATTTTTCGTGACCCTTTATTGAAATGTTTTTGAATTCAAATGTAAAATAGTTCGACTTTATTCTCGATTTGAATTTTGTTTTTTCATAATTTGTCCATATATAAACGGTAATTTTTTTTTTTTTTAAATTAAATTTTTTATTTTTCACACCATAAATCACAATAGCCATGATATACACTTTTTCTTTTCCACACATTTACAGTGAATTTTTCTCCCCCCCCCTCCCCCCTCCCTCCTCCCAAGCCACCCCCCCACCCCCCCCTCTCATCCATTTTAGGTATACAATCTAGGTTGCATTAATTCAGTCAGACAATGTTGTCATTCAACAAAAATACACCAGAAATTCTACTGAGTCCATTCTTTTCTTTTCTTCTCCTTCCATCAACTTAGGTAATGTTTGTTCCCGGTAGGTTTTCGCTATTGTATTTAATGTAAGGCTCCCATACTTGTTCGAATATTTCAATATTATTTCTTAAACTATATGTTATTTTTTCTAATGGAATACATTTATTCATTTCTATATACCATTGTTGTATTTTCAAATTATCTTCCAATTTCCAGGTTGACATAATACATTTTTTTGCTACGGCTAGGGCTATCTTGACAAATCTTTTTTGTGCATCTTCCAAGTCAATTCCAAATTCTTTATTTTTTATGTTACTTAGGAGAAAGATCTCTGGATTCTTTGGTATATTGTTTTCTGTTATTTTATTTAATATCTGATTGAGATCATCCCAAAATTTTTCTACTCTCTCACATGTCCAGATTGCATGAATTGTTGTTCCCCTTTCTTTTTTACATCGAAAACATCTATCAGATACTGTTGGGTCCCATTTATTTAACTTTTGCGGTGTAATGTATAGTCTGTGTAACCAATTATATTGTATCATACGCAGCCTCGTATTTATTGTATTTCTCATCGTTCCAGAACATAATTTCTCCCATGTTTCCTTCTTTATCTTTATATTTAAATCTTGTTCCCATTTTTGTTTAGTTTTACCATTTGTTTCCTCATTCTCCTTTTCTTGCAGTTTGATATACATATTTGTTATAAATCTTTTGATTAACATTGTATCTGTAATCACATATTCAAGGTTACTTCCCTCTGGTAAACTCAAATTGCTTCCTAATTTATCTTTCAAGTAGGATCTCAGTTGGTAATATGCCAGTGCTGTATCTCCAGTTATATTGTACTTATCTCTCATTTGTTCAAAGGATAAGAATCTACTTCCTGAAAAACAATTTTCTATTCTTTTAATCCCTTTTTTTTCCCATTTTCTAAAGGAAAGGTTGTCTATTGTAAAAGGGAGTAGCTTATTTTGCGTCAATATTAGTTTTGGTATTTGATAATTTATTTTATTTCTTTCTACATGAATCTTCTTCCATATATTGAGGAGATGGTGTAATACTGGAGAAGTTCTATGTTGTACCAATTTTTCGTCCCATTTATATAATATGTGTTCAGGTATCTTTTCCCCTATTTTATCTAATTCTAGTCTCGTCCAGTCTGGTTTTTCCCTTGTTTGATAAAAATCTGATAGGTACCTTAATTGTGCGGCTCTATAATAATTTTTGAAGTTTGGCAATTGTAAGCCTCCTTGTTTATACCATTCTGTTAATTTATCTAGTGCTATCCTCGGTTTCCCCCCTCTCCATAAAAATCTCCTTATTATTTTCTTTAACTCTTTGAAGAATTTTTCTGTCAGTTGTATTGGCAATGCCTGAAATAAGTATAGTATCCTTGGAAAAATGTTCATTTTAATACAGTTTATCCTTCCTATCAGTGTTAGTGATAGCTCTTTCCAATGCTCTAAATCGTCCTGTAATTTTTTCATTAGTGGATTGTAATTGAGTTTATATAATTGGCCTAGATTTTTGTTTATTTGCACACCTAGGTATCTTATTGCCTGCGTTTGCCATCTGAATGGGGATTCCTCCTTAAATTTTGAGAAATCCGCGTTATTCATAGGCATTGCTTCACTTTTATTTACGTTTATCTTGTATATAAACGGTAATTTTTAAAAAATATTTAAGATACAGTCTTTCCGGCCCATGACCCCATGCCACCCAATTAACCTATAAACCCCGTACATTTTTGGAGGTTTAAAGGATAGCAGAGCACCTGGAGGAAACCCAGGCAGACACAGGGAGGATGTACAAACTCCTTACAGACAGTGCTGGATTCAAACCCAGGTCACTGGTGCTATAACAGCATTGTGCTAACTGCTACACTAACTGTGCCGTGATAAATAAACAAGAGATTCATGACTGCTTCTTAACTGGTATGTGATCTCGCTTATCAGAAAAGTTCCCTTTTTTCTCTTTCTCGGTTCCAATGAAGGTTCCACGTATGAAATGATGTTTCCCTTACCATGGCTGCTGAATGTTTCCTGCATTTTCTCTTTCTTTCATTTTTTTCACATCTGCAGGTTTAGAAAAAATATTAAAAATGATTTCAATACTTTAGTGAGATAATGGTTTGTGCCTCTCAGATTTTCTGTTCTTAATATACTTGATTAATTCTGTAATGTTTAGAACATATTAAAAAGAAGCACACACACACTTATTGCCCTCCTTTTTGGCTCTTGAATCATTTACAGAGGATTCCTGATAATAAGAAAGATTTTTAATTCAGTTCAGTCAGATCATTATGTCATTTAAAGATTCTTATTAGTGGGTGTTATTCACTCAGTGTTTTCACATATATATAAAAAAATAGCAAACCACTTGATGCTGTTTGTTGACAGAGCAAAATCTTATTTGAATGCCACATCTTCTACTTAGTACTTTCTTCATCATTTATAGAGAAGAATACTGCAGAAATAAGTGTTGCTCATCCATCTTCATGTTTTTCTGATGAATGAAAGAGATTAAAAGTATTCTTTCAGGTGCAGTAAGATTAATGATAACGCAGTTGCTTGTGACTGTGCCTCTATTAGTAATTGTCTTCTTTACGTAGATCACGTTGTATAAATCTAGCATTTTGAGATTTTTCTGAAATTTCAATTCCTGACTCAATGATGTAACTGGGTCGTTGGATGTCTGAACAAAACCAGCAGAGCATTTTGAACTCTGGTTACTGCTAGATGTCTGTATAAATTAATCTGTTGGATTTTGTTTGTAGATTGTTTGAGGTATTATATAAAATGAGGAATGGAAAACTGAAAGTTGAATCGAGGAACCTTCAGAGATCCTGGATTCCATTGAAGGATATTGGGGGGGTGGGAGGGGAGAATTTAGGTTGTCTTTCAGGGCAAGGAAACCCCTAAAGAGTGTGACAAAACAGTTCAGAGACTGTGATGTAGATTGAAACATTGCAATGAGCTGCAGATATCTGGAGATTTTTTTACTTTGTTACGAGCCCAGAGGACCCCAAAACCCAGCAGCAATAGATATTCACCAAGACAAGTGGTTACTTAAACAAAAGTTGCTTTTAATTATCTTTAAACATGAAAACAGGATAAAATTTTAACTTATTACTATTAACTTGCCTAACTTAACCCCCTTCTAATTCTAAGCGCACGTGTATGTAATGCGTATGTAAGTTGAGAAAAGTTCTTTAATTCATAGTCCAATCTCATTTCTCACTACTCCAAGTTCACCAGTATTAGGCAATTCTTATACTGTGCACAGAATTTAATATTTTTGAAGCTCACCAGGCTTGGGTGCTTGAAAGGTAAATGGTTATAGCTCAGGAAGGTTCTTGTCGATTTTCAGAGAGATTTGTTGTTCGCTGGACACAAACTGATTCCTTTTAATCAGCCATGTCACAGTCTTAGCGAAGAAACTTGCCCCATCAGGGTTTTCCAGATGATAACCTCTTTCTTTCAGGTCACCACAGAGTTCCTTTTTGTTTCTCTCATTTCAAGTGAAACATTAAGCAGCCAGTCCTCTCCTCTTATATGGATCACAAGGGCTTTAAACTAAGAACTCACAACCCATCTTCAAAATGGGGTTTTTCTGCAACTCTCTCTCTCTCTCTCTCTCTCTCTCTCTCTCTCGTTCACTCTCTCTGCTTGCAAAACCACCTGATCCTCTTAGAACAGAAAACTGCACTCAGACAGCCTCTGGCTCTGGACCTAATCCTCCAAGTTCTTTCATCTGTTGCTTTTCAAAACAACAATCCATTAGTGAAGTCCCTTGGCCATTCCCCAAAGCTTTTGCAAAGGCACTCGGAGCCGTCCTGTCTGGCTTGAGCAGAGCTCCAGTATTTTAAATGAGATTTGTTTTGAAGTGTTTGTATGTGACTTGCACTAAAAACACCTGACACAATTTATCTCCTTTAAAGCATATCTATTTACAATACAAAATACAACATAATCTGTCACAAATTATTGTAAAAATAATGAAATATTAGAAAAGAATTTGGTTGAATTGAGTTGCTTAGTGTCACGTGCACTGAGATGTAGTGAAAAGCTTTGTTTTACATGGTTTCAGGGCAAGTCAACTAGTACTCGTGTAGAGCAGGTAGTTCAATAATAAAACAAAAATATATATAGACCAGCCAATTTCAATCTTTTGGCTCTGCTCCCCCACCACATTCTTTTGACTTTTTGAAATGTGTTCATCTTATAAAATCCTGTCTGGCTTGTAATAAGCTTGCACAAAATATTCTGTACAGAAATATTTACTGCACTTTGCCCAGCTTCAGATTATTCAATACATGATATGAAATTAACACCAAATATTTTCCTCACTAAATATTAAATTCAATAGATATTTTTAGTTCATTGTACGTTAGTCTCACATGGTTTTTAGGTGAGATTTAAAATAACAATCAAGCCAATTTTTCTGTCACACAATTCTTGCAAGTGGATTTCTGACTTTTGAAATGTCCAAACTGAAATCAAAATAAGGAAATAAAATAGTTTTAGAATTTGAGAAGTGATTTGAATATCAAGTTACGAGACCTTTTGAGAAAAATACTTTATTTTCAAATTTGGATATTAATAAAAGTAAAAAGAAACTGAAAGTCCTAATCAAAGCAAGGTAAGATAGACAGAGGTTGGAGATATTGTGGATAGAGTAGAAGGTTACAATAGGATATGGACTGGATGCCGAGTTGGGCAGAAAAGTGGCAGATGAGGTCCATTCTGGATAAGTGTGAAGTGATGCATTTTGGAAGGTCAAACTTGAAGGCAGAGTACATGGAATGACAGGATTCTTAACATTGTGGAAGAACAGAGGGACCTTGGCGTCCAATTCCAAAGATCTCTCAAGGTTTCTGCCCAGGTTGATGGGGTGGTTAATGGGGCTTATGGTATTCTGGTATTCATTAGTCGGAGGATTGAGTTCAAGAGTTGAGAGGTATTGTTGCAGCTCTATAAAACTCTGGTTAGACCACACTTAGAATATTGTGTTCAGTTCTGGTTGCCTCATTGCAGGAAGGATGTAGAAGCTATGGAGATGGTGCAGAGGAGATTTACCAGGATGTTGCATGGATTGGAGAACTTATGAGGCAAGGAGAGCAGAGCAAGGGTTTTTCTCATTGGAATGAAGAAGGATGTGAGATGACTTAATCAAGGTTTACAAGAGTATGAGAGGTATAGAGAGAGAGCCAGTACCTTTTTTCTCAGGGCAGGAATAGTAAGCACCAGAGAGCATCTGTACAAAGAGAGGGGAGTTAAGTTTAGATGACAGGGATAAGTTTTTTTTTATACAGAGGATATGGAATGCATTGCCATGAGTGGTGGTGGTGGTGGAGACTGGTACAATAGGGACATTTAAAAGATCAGACAGGCACATTAATGAAAGGAATATAGAAGGTTATGGGTGTGAGGTAGGGAAGGTTTCATTTTTTAAGGTTTAGATATGTTGACGCAATATGAGCTGAAGGACATGTACTGTGCTGTAATGTTCTGTGTTCTTTTGAGTGCAGTTGCCTCATGATGCCATCAAGGATACAATTACAGTTCACTTTGTTTGAATAACAAATTGTAAATACCTTTTTCATCATTTCCTGCCATAACTTGTTCTTGTTTTTAGACTTTATCTCTTCAGCGGCAGATGATGGAAAATCTGATCATTGGACAGGCGAGACAAGCCGCAGTATCCTTTCATTGGAATGATTCTCTCTCTCTGGGGCAAACAGTTACTAGGGGCATGGAGACACAAGGCGACAGATGCTGAAATCAGTGGGTCAAGCCACTATCTGTGTGGGGGAAAAAATAGTAGATGTGACCTGTTGAGATTCTAAATCAGGGCTGAGAGCCGGTATAAAGAGTAGAGTAGAGGATGAAACAGAGATGAGAGGTGGGATTGTGAGATATTCTTCTGGTTAGTGTTGGGCCTCACCCTTGCAGTGGCAAAGGCCAAAGATGGACAGGACAATTTGGGTATGGGAAGGGGGGTTGAAATGGCATGGGAGCTCAGGATGTCCTTTACCATCAGAGTGCAGGTCCTCTGCAAACTGATTTCCTGGCCTGCACTTGGTCTTACAAATGGAGTGGAAGCCATATTTGGAAAGTCAAATGTGGTAGATAAGGTTGGAAGAAGTTCAGTTGAATCTTTCCCTCAACTGGAATGGCTGTTTAAGTCCCTGGATTGTGAAGAGAGTTGAGTTGTAAGAACAAGTGGTACACCTGCAGTTGCCATGAAAAGCGTCAAGGGCCAGGAAAGGATGGGTGGGGAGGGAGGACTAGTTGTGGAGGGTGTAGATCCTGTGGTAGGCAGAGAAGGGTGGCTTATGGTGGGATCACATTATATTTGACAGAAATGGTGAATGGTGTACTGTGGGAAACTCTGTCTCTGCTCTGTTAGGAGGGGGCAGAAGTGGCAAAAGTAGGGTGGCCATTCCAAAGCAGGGTGTGTTAATAGGTTACCTATATTTACTATATAGTAAATATATAGTGTTTAAAAAATGTTTTAATAAGATTTAAACGGTATTCCAAAAACAACAAGATCCCACCAAACTCGCCCAAGTTCATTGGCCACTGGTTGAAGTCAGCTGTTCACAATGTTGTCACTCTCGTTGTCTTTCAGGGTCCTTCCTCTCCAATGTAAACATGTTATACCCACTTCTGTACCTTCACTCATCTCCATCTCAACTTCACTCCGTGCCTTCTCTGCATGCAGAGTAAGTTGTGTGATGGTTGGATGTCATTTCATCCTAAAACTCAAGTTCAATAAAAATATCTGATGCTTGTATCCCAGTCCTGCACAAAGTTGTGATCAGCTATTACTCCTAAGCTTATAGACCTATATTTGCATCACCTCCAACATTAAAACTCTCAGATATGTGCTCAATTCAATTCATGGTCTTACCCCTTCCTTTCTCTCTACTTTCCAACCCTGATATTCCTGTTGAGGAAAAGAATATCTTTTAAAAATTGATAATGTAAAAACTCCACTGAACAATTTCTGTGATGTGTACATTTTGCTATTTAGTATACAAGCATAGATTTATATCTTGTGTCTGTCTTTGAAAGGGCCAAGCCATTGAAGTAAACAAATTTGATTAAATATCCCACTCCTTTCACAACTCTTATTTTTTTTTAAAAAACCAGATAGGCATCGTGTTTTCCATCCTTAATGGTTAAGCTCTGGTATCTTAGGTTAATGATAATTGAACAGAATGAAAAAGGAATCTCTGAGTTATATGTGATGTCATGTATGTATTCTGACAAATCTGAAATCTGGAAGATAATTGTTCATCTTAATTTACTATTGTGTATGTTAACAAATTGTGGAAATGCCTTTGCAAAACTTTCTGGAAGTGAGCAAGTATCCATAACAAAGATTTGTGTAGCTGCAAAGAAAAATGGAAGAACGAAGGCTGAGGCTTCAAGAAGAAGCAAACAGGTGATAAGCAAAGCCATAAATCAGATTGCATTTCTCAGTGTATCCACCAACACTTGTGTTTGCCGAACTAACATCTATTTCTTCATGGTGGAGAAGAAAATCATTTTAAGTATCATCTAAAATTCAAAGATGAAGTGAAATTCTTGGCTTTGACACTGGGGAGGCAACATTTCTTTCTGAAAGCTTGCCAGTATCCACATTTCCCAGGGGAACCCTGAGTAAGGATAATCTGTGTTCCTTGAAATCATGCCCACTGTCTTGAAACAGGACCTTGGTTTAATCTCTCACTAATCCACTAATACAGTATGATCTCATTACTAGAATATCATCCAACATCTCATGCTCAATTCAAATGATATTAGAACATAGAGATCTGCAGCATAGTGCAGGCCCTTCGACCCACATCTTGTGCTAACCTAATAATCATTTCTAACATCAGCCAAGAATTTCTCTACTGCATGTTTCCATTTTCTCAATTCCATGTATCTATCTAATCGTTTATTAAAAGATGCTGTTGTACCTGCCTCCAGTGCCATTGCTGGCAGCATATTCCATGCACTAACCACTCTGTTAGCTCTTGGATCTACCCTGTACTTACTCCTAAGAACCTTAAAACGATGCCCTCTCATGTTAGCCATTTCAGCCTTGGGGGGAAAAAAGTCTCTGGCCATCCAGAGCGATGCCTTTTGTCATCCTATACACCATTGTTTTAATCGTACCTAATTGGCTCGTTATGTGCACGGTTTCATAACTCCCAAGGAAACGGGCCAATGACAATTTTTCTCAAGCAAAATATTTCAGTAACAATTGGGTCTATAGCAGTGATTCTCAACCTTCCCTTCCCTCTCACATCCCACCTTAAGCAATCCCGTACTAACCAGAGCACTGATGGCATATGTGGCATGTGAGTAGAAAGAAAATATTTGAAGACCATTGGGTTAAAGTGTTACTTCAGAGAACATTTATAATTTTAAACTTAAATTTTTATCTATTCTTGTTTATTTTAATTTTTTTAATTTACTTTCCTCAAATATTTTCTGCTGGATGTTGAAGATTGCCATTTACTTGAATTCCACATACTGGGGTTTTAATGTAAGACATTCACTCTGACCACACACTGTGAAAAGTTTGCTTGTATGCAAATGTTTTGATTTTTTTGTGTCTTGAATTCCAGCAATGATCTCTGTTATTTCCAGCTATACTTGTTCATCAAAAATCTATTTTGCTTTATTTGGTCAGAATTTTGCTGGGGTACCATGGTTAAGCTACCATTATTCGTTTGTCAACCATTCCAAATCTACGCCTCACCTCTGCACTAACATGTCTGCCCAAGGCCTCATGCGCAGCCAAACTGAGGTCAACTAATATTCTGTCTGGGCACCAGGAGTGCAGTGGTAGTTTTTTAGGTGCCACAGCTCATCAAAACTGACAACAAGGAAGTCTCGTGAGACCTGGCCTTGGTGGCCCCCATTTTGTACTTGGCATTGTATAATTCAGAGCGGACGGTAGGATGAGGGGTACCTTGTAATATCCAGAATAGCGCTCAGAGGAGGGAGGGGGGGATGGCTGCCACCCCACATCCCCCCGCCTCCTACCCCAGCCTAGAGCAATGAGGTGCCAGAAGGGCCACATAGCAGCCCCATAATGTCCTGGAGTGGTGCTCCGGTGAGCTCTGGGAGAACCGCACCCCCTGCTGGGCATTCTGCAACTGGATAACATTGACATCAACTTCTCCAGATTCTTTTAGGTCACACCCCTGTCTACATCTCTTCCCTATCCCTCTCTTTCTTTTCCTCCAGCTCTCCAGCCCCCTTTACTCAGAGAGCTATCTCCACCCCCAGAGCTTCTCAGATATTTTTCTCTTTCACCTTCCCTCCCATATCCATTGATGACTTCCACCAGCTCAGTGTCTTATACAGGCATCTTTTCTGCTTTTCTCTCATACCTTGATGAAGGGCTCAGACCTGAGATGTTGGTTGTGTTTCTTTATCTTTAGCACAAAAAGAATGCTGTGTAACTTGTTGAGTTTCTCCAGAATTTTTGTGTAAATGACAATCGCAGTGTCTGTAAACTTTCTTGTTTAAATTGCACTTGTTGGCTTGGTGATTCTTGAAGCTTGTATATGTATGAGTATTGCAAATTTGAGTTTGTCCCAAATCTTGTGAAGATATTTTTTTCCCCTTTATGATCAGCCTTCAGTTTCCTTTAGTGGAATATAATCTTTCACAAAGAATGATGATTCTATGTGCTGTGCGGTAAATTGGGGAGGATTATCAATAATGCTTTGGTTTGCTTTTAAGGAGGTTTTCAAACAGTGCCGTACTGACCCCTGAGGAGGAGGAGGAACAGAGAAATGTATATACAAGCATTTTAGAGTTTGAACAGGATCACGTAAGTGCCAAAACAAAAACACTTTAATGCACTAACACAAATAGGTATTGGTGGTTCATGTCCCCTTCAACCAAACAAATGGTTCTTGTGAATGAGAATCACAAGTGCTTTGCTTTGTTCAAAATGCTCTGTAAAGATTGCTTTGTTACGGTTTACTCTTTTAAGATGACTGTTCAGAAATTTTCTTTTAAGTCACCTTTGTACATTTTATCATTTTAGCAATCAGTGAATAAACATCAACTAAGTCTTGTTTAAACATGCAGGAATTTTCGGGTGCAATGGACTCCTTAGAGGAGTAAATTAAACATCTGATTTCAATCGTAATTTGTTCAGGTTAGCTGATAGCAGCTGAGTGATTTATAAAGGATTTTTCCCTCACTGTTGAATGCTAATAGAAATAGTTGTATTTTAAATAAATTATCCATTAGCTTTTTGACAATTGCATTAAAGTTTCTCTTGTGTTTTTGTATAGGAGTGGCCCAAACAATGGAAGATGAGATTAAGTTCGCAACCGAATGATCTTGCACTGGTGGCTGGTCTTGTATCCCAAATACTGAGGTCTCTGTTTTTTTGAGTATGACAAGTAAATGTAAATATTGAAGACAGATAGCAAAGGTTTTCTTTATAATTCATATCGTAGATCAGGATAGTTAACTTATTTCAAAGGATCAAAAGTTCATCTATTGCCATATACAGAGATCCTGAACCATTGGCAATGCAAGTTCCAAGTCCAGCATGATCAGCAAGCCTTCAGTGCCCAAGGTCCTTCGGGAACCCTTCTTGCTTTCAGAATCCTCTGGAATCCCAGTTCTGAATCCTGGTTCCCGTGAGACTGTCTCCAGGAGACCTCAGCCTGTCCAAGACCAACCGCGTCTCCAGCTGCCCGCAGCTTGTGTAGGTCCTTCAACTGCAAGTTACCAACAGGCTACCACCTGTGTGACTCCTTCAACCACTGAGCTGCTATGGTCACCATCCTGTAGGATCATCTCTTCTGTTTCTCCTTCTCAATAGAGGGTATTCTCCCTGTTTCTGGGCCAGTCTGTTGCTCCCCCTGGAGTCTGCAGCCCTGTTGTAGATCAGGATCGTAACTTATTTCATAAATAACGAACATTTTCAAGGTTGTGAGAAGTAGAAATCATTGGAATCTTGATAATTTGCTCTGGAGTTCCGTGGCTGTCCATTGCCCTTGCAGTTTTGCAAAGAAAAATTCTGCAAATACTCAGCCGTTCAATTTTCATCTATGAAAAAAGATGTAATCTCTCCTTCAGTTGAACAATCTCAGTGCAGTATTATGGTTTAAAACTAATCTGTGCAGTAAAAATTGCAGCATTTTTTTTTAAACTGGTTTGTTGCTGTATTGATCACTGAATGGAAAACTGTATATAACAGCGTAATCGTGAAAAGGGATGATTATCTTCTAATTCATTGCGTTTAATTTGTAAAATGGGGCACATGTGGTAAATCATTGTTTTCAAACTCGTTTCGAAGGATATCTTGCAATGTGCAAATTTTGAACCATGCTACAAGTGTCATTCATTGCAAAATTTTCAGCCGATAACAATTTCCGCTTGGCCCATATATCCAAGTGTATCTCCACCATGGACACACATATTCACGCACAGACACATGTACGCTTGTCAATTATTTAACACTTCAGTATTTCTGAGAACAAAATGTTCAGTATGAGCCTATGGTACTAATTGAAGACTCAGATTCAATTCTTCCAAGGGAAGAATGCATGGAGAAGAGTTTTTTTTCCAAATTATTTTACAATTTTCCAAACCTTACAGTACAGGTTCTTCAGCTCACTATGTTGTTCCAACCTATATAACCTACTCAACAATCTAAACCTTTCTGCCTCGCATCCATGTCCCTCTATTTTTCTTGCATCTATGTCCCTATTGTGCCAACCTCCACCAGCGCAGCAGTAAATGCATTCTTGGTACACACTACTGTATGTATATTTTTTTCTAACCTAAACTTTCTTCACTTTGTACAGATGTCACCCTGAGAAAAGGGTGCTAAGATGTCCAATCTACCTGCTCCTTTCATGATCATGTAGAGCTCCATTAAATAATTTCTCATCCTTCTTTGCTCTGTTAACCTTTCCTTGAGGCATGTTCTCCAATCCCCACAACATCCTGGTAAACCTCCTCTGCTTCCCCAAAGCCCTCTTGAAAGATTATTCTATTATTTTATCTAAAGTATCCATTCCATTGCGATAACTTGATGTCAGCTTTTTGGATCTTCATTCAGTTGCAAATTCTAGTGAATAATTTTAGTGAGGATTACTGAAAGCTCATTTTTTTAACAGAAAAATTGACTCAAATTTGTTTGCACTATTTACAGTATCATGCAGTTTTTAAAAGATGTAATTGTCTCAAACTTCAGCAGTGGACTCATTTTCAGGGAATTATCCTTGCCTCATGGTTATTAATGCTGGACATTATTTTTTTAAAAATAATGTTTGCTTCTGAAAAAATACAGGGATTAACACGGGTAATTTAAGATTTGCTGTATCACATAGGAAGTTAGAGAAACATAAAATTAACTTTGAATTTAGCAGGTTTAATCGCATAATGATGTGATTTTTAAAATATTTTTCCGCTGATTGTCATTTGTACTCTTCATCTGATGCCTCTCATGTCAGTGTCCAACAGTAGTTGGCCAGCCTTAATGGATTCCAGTTGCCCTGACACCACTTTTCCGTGGTGCCAATATCCTGGCGAAACCTTTCACCATGTTCATCACTGACTGCCCCAAGATCAACAGGGAAGTGAAAGTGCAATTGCAGAAAATGAATTTTCAATGACATGTTGCCCTTCATGGTTTTGTATGCTTGAAGTAGATTTGAAATATGACAAGAAATCACAAAAATAGGTTATATTTTAAAATATCAGTACGCGATAGGGAAGTGTTAAGGTAATTTTTGTGATCAGCAGCCCAAAATCCATTAAAAAAAATCACGCAAAAGTGTTCAGGAACCAAATTCTTCGCTGTCCAGTGTAATTAATCCTCATCTCCAGGAGATTTTTTTTTTTAATTTTATTAAATTTTTAAAAAGCCAAACACGCAATGAACAAAAACAAGAAAACATTGAATACAGAATAAAAATAATGATTTATGATACATGATGGTTATAATCCCCCACCCTCCCATGAAAAATTAGTAAAGAGGTCTCAAAGAAAAAAAGTGAAGAAAAAAGGAGAGAAAAGAAAAGAGAGGAAAAGAGAAATAGGGATTGTCAGAAATCTGTCCACTACACAACAGATTTCACATTTTCAAGATTTACCTGGATCTCGAGGGGACATGAGTATGGGTCTTGTGCGTGAGATGGGGCACAAATAAAAATTTGTGCCTGTACTTTGTAGGTATGGCTTGCATATTTTTAAGAACATGTCATACTTATCTCTTAGGTTAAACGTAATCTTCTCAAGGGAAAACAACTATATATTTGTGCATATCAACAGGCGATGTGAATCAGGCTTCCAAGTAACCTCTATACATTTTCAGGCCACTGCCAATGTAATCTTGACAAAAATTGTTTCCCCAGTAAAAATAGTTCTGGGTTCTGTGGAAATTGAATTCCTGTAATTTGCTCTTAAAATTTTCCACAGATCTACCCAAGTTGAGTGTAAAAATAAAAGTTCGTATCTCCTCATCACACCGAAAGCATTGATCTGAATAAACTCCAGAAGATTATTCATCTTTTTTATGCAAGGTGTATATATTGTTCTTAAATATTGATGTTTTAGTTTGAACTTTTAAGATTAGATATGTTTCCCCAATTATTTACTTGTGACTGCTTACATTGGAACATTTTCTAATTCACTTTTCTTCAGTTTACTGGTTGATAATAAACCACGAGTAGGAAGATCCCAAATAATTCACTGCTCTGCCTGAGGAAAGATTTGAAAATTCTCGACTTGGTGTAGAAAATACTAATTAGAATGATTACGGGAAAGAGGGACTTTCAAGCAAAAGAGATCCATGTAATGTTGGACCAGAGAATTAGGGGTTGTCCTCCTTGGAACACAGAAGTTTGAAGGAGATTTAATAAGAAATAGAAGAATGATCAGGCCATCACCTTCTTGAGCTTTCTTTGTCGTTCAGTAATATCTCGTCTCTTTTACTCAGTCCCACTTTCTTATTCAATCCCATTCTTGCTTTATTCCTCGAATATCCAGAAATCTGTTGATCTCTGGTAATTAATAATATTCTAAAATATTATTACCAACCAACCAATTTTCCCTTGCAACCGCTGCAATCGTGTCTGCCTGTCCCGCATCGGACTGGTCAGCCACAAACGAGCCTGCAGCTGACGTGGACTTTTTTACCCCCTCCATAAATCTTCGTCCGCGAAGCCAAGCCAAAGAAGAAGAAAATATTAATGTAACCTATAACTAATTTTCCAGTCTTCTTAACCAAAGGATTAACCATCCTGTGAACAAAGACATTTCTCCTATTTCACCTCTAGTTGGTCTATTCTTTATTTTGAGACCATGACTCCCCAACCCAGGAAAGTATCCTCTACCCCAGCCAGTTTCATTGGGGGCCCAGAGCATCCAGCCCCAGGCCACAGCACATTTTAGTAAAAGTCTTGTTTTCTTTTCACCTCATTGTAACATAACTTTTTTTAATGTAGTTGGTAGGATGGAAATAGGGAAGAAACCAACTAAACGACTGCTTCACCAGGAAGGGGGCCGATAAGATTTGAGCAGAGTTATAAAAGGGTCATCGCCAAATAAAGGTTGAGAATGACTGGTCTACCCTCTCGAGCACTGTAAGAGCTTTAAATACTTCAATAAGTTTATCTCTCACTCTGAATTCTACAGAATACAGACCCAGTTCATTCAACTGCTCCTTGTGTGGCAGTCACATTTGCCAAAATACTTTCACCCACTGTTATTAATTTGATTTTTATCTTTAGATATGATTATTTTGGAATGTTCAGGATTTTGAGAGGTGGAATATCTGCAATGAAACATCAAACTTCAGTTAGGCAGATGTTTACTTTTGTAGACCTTGAGCTGCTGGATGAATTCAGTGAGTAGGCCGCATCCATGGGTAGAAATAGTCAGATTTTTAGGTCAGGATCCTTTGTTAGACCATTAGGTGTCAGAGCAGAAATAGGCCATTTAGCCCATCGAGTCCACCCGCCATTCCATCATCAGCTGATCCATTCTCTCAGTCTCATTTTCATGTCTTTTGATAACCTTTGCTACCCTGACTAATCAGATACTTATCAGTCTTTGCCTTTCAATCCAGAGGTTCAGCACTTGAGATTCACTTAATCGAGATGTTTTCTTTTGTTCTCCTTATCAATTGCTGGAAATTAATACTGTTTTTGTTCAATTAAATCTATTCTGCAGCTGTACAGAATATCCTATCACACAACTACTGAAGAAGGTGCAGTGGAGGATCTACACCAAGCTGTACCCAATGGTGAAATCACAATTTTCAGATGTGTCTGACATTCCTGAACAGTGTCCAGGCACCGCATTGTACACATCCCCTGACCAGTGCCCACTGAAGATGGATGTAACATCATCGTTCAACAAGGGAAGCAAGTTAACGTCTTCCAAAAGTGCATGCTGTTTGGGATATGTTCCAGATCAGAATAAGATAGGTGGTGGTCCATTAAGACACAGTTCCTCTATCAGCTCCATGGCATGTACTGAACGTTACAAGGAAATCACAGATATTAGCAACCATGGTGGACTGGGACAAAATAGTGCAGCTCAGCAAATCAACCCAGCAGTGAATGATAGAACAGATTTGATGGTTGACAAAAACAGCCCATTTGAAGATTTGGAACATTATGTAATGAAATTTAATCCACAACTGGGAAACATCATCAACTGCCCAACACTGATGACAAATATTGAACAGCATCAGGTGGAAGATACTCCCCTACAAAATCACTTAAAGGATATTGTAACCGATGTGCATAATTCAATAGGTAACATACTGATTCCTTTCATGACTTTTATAATTTATTCCATTGTTTGAGTGCATTTTAATAATATGGCGACACAGATGGCGTAGAAGTTAGCATGAAACTATTTTAGCGCTAGTGACTCATGTTCGAATCCAGTGGTGTCTCTTAGAAGTTTGTATGTTCTCCCTGTGTCTGCGTGGGTTTCATCCGGATGCTCTGGTTTCCTCCCACCCTCCAAAAACGTACAGGGGTTGTAGGTTAATGGGGGTATTTGGGTGCTTGGGCCAGATGGGCCTGTTACCATATTGTACATGTCTACATTTTTTTAAAATTATAGTGAATGGATTTGTTGGCGAGATTGAGAATGTTACTGTGAATTATGCTGTAAGGTCATACTGGGGAATACATTCGAGTTGTTAGCAAGTTCAAGTTTACTTATCATCTGACTGTAACAGTACATTCTGACTAAACATCTGATGATCCACAGTGCAAAAACAATGCAAACACAACTTAAAGACATACACATACAAATGTTACATATATATGGAACCAATATATAGATATAAATCTATCTATCGATAGATAGATATATATCGATAGATAGATAGATATCTATCGATTAGATAGATAGATAGATATCTATCGATAGATAGATAGATATCTATCGATAGATAGATAGATATCTATCGATAGATAGAGAGATAAATATTATAAGTAAATATTAATAATAGTAGAGCCATGGGGAGTTGTTTTAGCAGTTGCTTTAGCTGTCATTCAGCAATCTCACTGCCTGTAGGAAGAAACTGTTCCCTAGCCAGGTGGCTATGGCTCTGATACTCCTGTATCTCCCAACAGAAGTAGCTAGAAGATGCTGTGTGCGAGATGTGAGGGGTCTGTGATGATTTTGCGAGCTCTCTTTAAACAATGGTGCTGGTAGATCACATCAATTTGGCAAGAGGGGTGGAAGGGAGAGAAACTTCAGTGATTACTCAGTTACTAGGTTTCTATCAGCCCAATTTCAAAATGTGTGTTGCATTTGGATCATAATAAAATTTAGCCCTGATTTTAATCCCCATCTAGTTGCAATCAGCTATTGCAATGTCCATTCTCATGAGACCATTACTTCGTTCCAATTTTAACCAGTATTTTATGTATTCAGCTGCAGGAAGGGAAAAAGACCCTAGATTATATGTTGAGAATGATTTAATCAAAGGTCCAAGGTGTAATATCACCACTGTTTGGCAAGCACATAAGTAGGTGGCAGAAGCATCCCAGGAATTGCTTTAAATTTCTTCCTTAGAATTGCCAAAAAGCTGGAATGTTCCTGAAAGACTCAAAAGGAAGCTTTGTAATGGCCGGTTCCTTTCCTCATAGATCTTGTTGTCTTCTGCAGTCTTTTATAGCCACCCATCTCCAGACCCATCATTGCCTGTTGGAGACTATTCCTGTTGCTTCAATCCCACTCCAGGGCTGAGAATATAATCTAAAGTGATGTTGGAGGTGCGATCTTGCTTTAAAATAAAACTGAGACAGATGCAAAAGGTTCAGTGGCATGATTCAGGATCGGCAGGAATCTCTTCTGAAATATCATCTGTCAGACAACAAATTGGCATTAACCCTCTCCACCTCCATCCCTTTGACGCAGACAGGTGCACGTTTCCCTCTGATTTCCTTCCTAAAATCCAAAATAAGATCCAAGGTTTTATTGACATTGAGTGCAAGATTATTTTTCTGACACCACCCAACCAGACTTGTGTACTCCACCCTGTATTTTAACTGATCATTTCCCATTATTTGCCCAACAATGGTGGTGTCATCGTGGAATTTATAGATTACATTGGAGCTAATCGTGACAACACAATTGTGTTTAGAGGGAATAGAGCAGAGGACGATGCATGCAACCTTGGAGCAAGGCAAAATTGAATGCATTAATCAGTACCTTGGGGAGTGTGTTTATGGATAAAGGGGCATCTGGCATTGGTGGATTTTAAGGGACCAGTTGGGAAAAAATACAGGGATAGCTTGCTGCTGTCAGTGAAGGCCAAAGCTGGGAAGATTAAAGAACCCTGGATGACCAGAGATATTGGGGATCTGGTCAAGGTAAAGAAGGACGCATACATCTGAAATCAAGTGAATCCTGTGGACAGTGCAGAGATGTTGGAGTTTGCTGAGTATAGATTTGCACAGAGCAAGAAAGGGGTGTGAGATGGCTCTGCCATATAAATTTAAGGAGGTTCCTAAGAGATTCTATACGTACATTAAAGGGAAAAAATGGAGCCATGGGAGATGGGCGAAGTCCTAAATGAATATTTGTCAGCTATATTAACTGCTGAGAAAAATGTGGAGATGGGAATTCTGGGATGGATTCAATTATATGGATAGACTGAATGGATTGGGACTGCTCTGCCTGGAGTGTAGAATCTAGGGGGTTTCTTGTAGAGATTTGTAAATCATGGGGAACATGGATAAGATTGACAGTCAGTATCTTTTTCCCAGGTAGGAAAATCTAAAAACCAGAGGACATAGATTTAAGGTGGGAGGGGGAAGCTAAAGAAGGGACATGAGGACTACCTTCTTGACAAAGGGTGGTGAGTACATGGAACGAGCTGCCAGAGGAGTGGTGTAAGCAGTTACAACTATAATGCTTAAAAAACATTTAGTCGTGCACGGATACGAAAGGCTTTGAGGGATACGGGGCAAGCTTGGTCAGCATGGACAAGTTGGGTTGAAGAGCCTGGTCTGTACTCCAGAAATCAATTTTAAGTTTTAATTTAGACACACAGCACAGTAACAGGCCCTTCTGGGCCACCCAAATACCCCAATTAACCTAGAATCCCCATACATTTTGAAAGGTGGGAGGAAATTGAAGCACCCAGCAGAATCCCACGCAGACACAGGGAGAACATACAAACTTACTACAGGCATTGCCGGATTCGAACCCGAATCATTGATGTTGTAATAGTGTTGCGCTATCCGCTACACTTACCACGGTCTATAATTTTTCTTTGTTTTAGAAACATAACTGACCGGTGTTTTTGATGTGGGCCAAGTGGCAAAAAAGGTTAATATTTTAGATTAACTCAACATAAATTTATTGTTATTTTCTGCTGAATATTATGGTTGAATGATAGATTAGAATGTAATTTATTTCTGATATCTTCATGGTCAACTTTATGGAGGAAAAGTTTGAACAGTGTAAATAAAAGCCACATTTGATAGGATGCATCTTGCAGCACCTTAACTTTACAGGTAAGGAAACTGAGGAAGTTTCTCATTTAATGTGAGGCAAAGGGACAACCACTAGGTGTCAGTGTGTTTTCAGTTTGTAAATTGATACTGTATACTGTAAAAATATAATTCCACACGGTAAGTCGGAATAAATACAACTAGACTGTACATCAGTAAAGAATCTTCAGTTATTTTTCCTTAACTTTGTCCTCTGATTATTTCTTAAATTGTTTCAGAACTGTGTCTGTTATAATCATATTGATCTCCGTGATGTGGAGAACTTTGTGCAATGTCTCCACGTATCTCCAGATATGTCTCCAGATGTCTCCAGATATCGAGCCTTTATGCTGTTCCTGTAATCGTGCATTTTAAAATAATTGTATTTTTTCTCTACTTTTTGCAATCTTTGGATCCTTCTCAGATCCCAACTTATTTGCCTTCTTGACAAGATGTTAAAACTAGGTTTAACCAGACTCACCTCATTGATCAATCCTCTGACTTGAGTGAATTTCCTGATTCCACAAATCCTGTTTCAGTTAGGTTACCTCTCATTGTCCCAACTCTCGACTGGGGCTGAACGACAGTCCCCCCCACCCCACAAAACCGGGGTCCACAGCACATTTCAGGGGCCACGGACTGGAATCATAAAATATTTTTCATGTTATTGATGTGGTTGGTAGGAGAGAAGTACAGAAGAAATCAGTTAAATAAGTGCTTCACGGGGAAGGGGGCCCCATAAACTTTGAGCAGAACCCTAAGGAAGCTATTGCCAAAAAAGGATGAGAATGGCTGTTGTAGAGGACAGAGACCTTCCTTTCTTGACAGACCTGCCTTTCCATACAATGAATATTCATTGTACTCTGAAGCGAATATCTTTTTTCTGGGGATGAAATTCAAAATTTAATGCAATATTCCTGGTGTGTTCTCACCACGGCTCTATATAATTGAACTAAGGCATGTACGCAAATCCTTATCAAAGATGAGCAACTTTTACCTTCCAAATCCCATGCACATTAGTTTTCACTGATTTGTGTCTAATGACACTGGGACTCTTCATCAACATTTCTAAATCCCTGACCATTTAAAATTACTGACTTGTTTATTTCTACCAAACTAAATAATTTCACGTTTCCTTTGTTTTATTCTAACTAACCCATTGTTATCCGCACACTGAACCTGCCTATGTCCTCTTGCTCCCTTTTAACATCCACATCACCACTCGCATTCCCACTTCATGTGGGCAGCGTACTTGGGAATATAGATAGTGTTAATTTGGCCAAAGCACTGATTGCTGCAATATACCACTATTGGGTACATCTACAGGGAACGGTGCTGTCAGAGGGCAGCAGCAGTCATGAAAGACTGAACCACCTAGCACACGCTCCTTTCTCACTGTTGCCATCAGGAAAGAGGTGTAGGTACCACAAGACTCGCACTATGAGGTTCAGGAACAGCTGCTACCCCTCCACCATCAGACTCCTCAACAACAACTCAATCAGAAGCTCATTTAAGGCCTCTTACTTATGCACTTTATTGATTTTTCCTTTGCTCTCTCTGTACTGCACAGTCAGTTTGTTCACATTCATTATCTGTTTACAGTTCTTTTGTTTGTTTACATGTTCATGCTGAATATAGTTTATTTTTTACACTACCAATTAGTGGTAATTCTGCCGTGTCCACAGGATAAAGAAATCTAAGGGTTGTATGTGATATCATGTATGTACTCTGACAATAAATCTAAATTATTAGATATAAACATGCCAAACTAAAAGGACCCATTTATTTCTACTCTATTTTTGATCTGTTAATCCACTTTCAATTATAGCTCATTTTTTAACCCCCAATTATTTATGTTCTGATTCCTGTTTACCAACATCATATGTGGAAGGATATCAAAACCTTCTAAGAATCAAAGTAAACCAAAATTTAAAAAAAAACATCCACTGGTTTTCCCCTAATCTATACTACTGACTAAATCTTCAAAGGCTCCAGTAGATTCATCATCCATGATTTCCATTTGATAACTCTGTGTTATCAATGATCAAGGATATTATTTTCCAAATACCTTTATCATATCCTTCATTTGGACATTCCAGCATTTTCCTTGCAAGATTTTGTTGTCCCTTTATTATTGGAATCATGTTTTCTTCCCTCTAACCTGAAAGAATTATTTCAGAATCGAGAATTTTGGAAGTTGATAACAAGAGCATATAGTCAGTTTCCAGTCAGATGGGGTGTGTTTTGTATTCTCGTTAAATTATTTTTAAAAATGGTATGACAAACAAAATAAGAATGGTTTGAAATCATATGCAAGTCAGATGTATATTCTGGTAGCTGAACAATATTTTAGTTCAACGCTTTTGTCCTTTTGTTCAACAGACAAATTATTGTCCTTGTGTATTCTGGCTTTTGAACCTCTCGACACGGCAACAGGAAAAGACCAGTGTCTGGCCAGCATCGAGGAAGCTTTGTTCCAACCCATCTGGGTGTTCCTTTTGGCTCTGTTTAGGTATTACATGATTGTAGTCCTCACATGATTGGCAAACAATTTTTTTAAATTGGAAAAACAGGTAAAATTAGGTTAAAATTATTTAAGTGACAACTTATGTCTGTGGTCCAATAATTATTCAGTTACCATGAGAAAGACCACAGCCCTATATCAGTTCCAACTAATCCCACTGCCCTGCTCTCTCCCCACAGCCCTGTGTCGGTCCCCACACTGATCCCACAGCCCCGTGTCGGTCCCCACACTGATCCCACAGCCCCGTGTCGGTCCCCACACTGATCCCACAGCCCCGTGTCGGTCCCCACACTGTTCCCACAGCCCCGTGTCAGTCCCCGCACTGATCCCACAGCCCCATGTCAGTCCCCGCACTGATCCCTCTGCCCCGTTCTCTCCCCACAGTCCCATGTCAGTCCCCACGCTAATCCCTACTTACAAATAAAAAGTTTACAGGTACCCTGCAGTATTCCATATAGCTTTGCTAAGTATATAATATGGTATTTGCACAATACCCACATCGCATAACGGCCAATTTCACAGAACGTACCGTGGATGTTAAGCGGCACATATCTGTAATTCTTTGCTTTAGAGATGAGATAAATTTGGTTACTAAAATTGTTTTCTTTTTTAAAAAAAGGTGTGTTGTTCAAGTTGCATCTTGCACTTTTTTTGATCCAGCAAAGAACATGGCGATTAACAGCTTCCAAATTAGAAACAATGCATTTTGTAGTATAAATTAATTCCATTTCACATGTCAAGGCTAAGTTTTTTCCCCTTTTTTACAGTTCACAGATGACCACTCTCACTATAGCCTCACCTACAGATTTCAAAAGTCCTTTCCCAAAGTATCTCATCTTGCTATCCTCCCTTAGCACCTGTTTTAAAATCTGCTGCAGCATTAAAGTTATGAGTTTGGTTGTGCAGCAGTCAGAGTTGCTACTTCGTGGGGCCTGGAATCAGCAGGTCAGGCTGCATCCATTGGGAAATAAAAAGAGTTGGTGTTTTAGGTCATAAAGTTATTGTTCTGATCTGAAATTTGGGTCTACTTATAAAAGTATTGACAAACATCATGTCAAATCTCAAAAGGTGTGTCAGGGTTGGATCATCGAACCATGGAACATTACAGAACTGGAACAGGCCCATCGGCCCTTCTCGTCTGTGGCAAACTATTATTCGACCGTCTCGCTGACCTGTGGCCTGAGCATAGCCTTCCATACCCCTCCCACCCATGCACCTGTCCAAATTCTTCTTAAAAGTTCAAATTAAGCTCCCATTCACCACTTCAACTGGCAGCATGTTCCACACTCCTACCCCACTCTGTCTGAAGAAGTTGCCCTAAATCTTTCCACTTTCACCCTTAACCCATGTACTCTGGTTTGTATCTCCCCTACCCTCAGTGGAAAAAATCTACCTACATTTACACTGTCTAGACCTTTCAAATCTCCCCTCATTGTGCGACACTCCAGGGAATAAAGTCCTAACCTGTTTAAACTTTCCCTATAACTCAGTTCCTGAAGTCCAGTCAAAATCCTCGTAAATCTTCTCTGCACTCTTTCAATCTTATTGATATCTTTCCTGTAGTTAGGTGACCAAAACTGCATACAATGCTCCAAATTTGGCCTCACCAATGTCTTATACAACTTTAACATAATATCTCAACTCCTGTACTCAGTATTTTGATTTATGAAGGCCAATGCCAAAAGCTCTCTACCTGTGATGCCACTTTCAGGAAAGTATGTGCCTATATTCCCAGGTCCCTCATCACCCTACCATTCACCGTGTGCGTCCTTTTTTGGTTTGGGCTTCCAAAATGCAAAACCTCATACTAAAATCTGCCATTTTTCAGCCCATTTTTCCAGCTGGTCTAAATCCCTCAGCAAGCTTTGAAAACCTTCTTCGCTGTCTACAACATCGTCAATCTTTTTGTCATCCGCAAATTTACTGATCCAATTCACCACATTATCATTCCGATCATTGATAGAGATGACCACAAAATTGGTCCCAGCATTGATCCCTGAGGCACACCACTAGTCACAGGCCTCCAGTCTGAGAAGCAATCATCCACTACCACATTCTGGCTTCTCCCGTGTAGTCAATGTCGAATGCCTAGCATCTGACTAACCTCCCATGTGGGACCTTGTCAAAAGCCTTACCAAAGTCCAGATAGACAATATCCACAGCCTTTCTTTCATCAATGTTCTTGGTAACCTCTTCAAAAAACTTTATAAGATTGGTTAAAAGTGATCTACCATGCACAAAGCCATGGTGACTATACCTAATCAGTCCCTGGCTATCCAAATATGAGTATACTTTATGAAAGTAGAGCATTCCCATGAAACTTTTTGTAAGCCGAAATGCCGTAAAGCAAAGACCCATTCATTTCTATTGAAACCTATTTTCATAAAAGTGAAAACCCATTCAAATTTATTTAGGATAGCGAACACAGGTTTCTTGTGGTAAAAGCGAATTTGCATTAAGCGAGTATTCATAAAGCAGGGTACACCTGCACTAGTCTACCCGATCCCTAAGAACACCTTACAACTTACCTACTACTGTCATCAGGCTCACTGGTCTATAATTTCCAATTACTTTTGGAGCCTTTTTTAAATAACAGAATAGTGCAAGCAATCCTCCAGCACCACACCCGTAGCAAAGGACATTTTAAATATTTCTGTCAGTGCCCCTGCAATTTCTACACTAGCCTCCATCAAGGTCTGAGGGAATATCTTATCAGGCCCTGAGATTTATCTGCCCTTATTTGCTTTAAGACATAAAGCACCTCCTCTTTAATCTCTATGGGTTCCATTACCTCACTGCTTGTTTTCCTTACTTCCTTAGACTCTGTGCCAGTTTCCTGAGTAAATACTGATGCCAAAAACCCTTTCAAGATCTCCCCTATCTCTTTTGGCTCCATACAAAGCTGACCATTCTGATCTTCAAGGGGACCAATTTTGTCCTTTACTATCTTTTTGTTCTTAATATACCTGTAGAAACCCTTACAATTTTCTTTCACATTTTCTGCCAAAGCAACTTCATGACCTCCTCAAACCTTCCTGATTATTTTTTGCATTTTTTAATACTCCTCAAGTAGCTCATTTGCTCCGTGTTGCCTATACCTGGTTATATACCTCTCTCTTCTGAACCATCCCTCGAAAACCAAAACTTCCTGTTTACTTTGCTTTTATTCCTAACATGAGCGTACAAATTCTGTCCTCTCAAAATTTCACATGTAGAAAGTCTTCCACATATCTTGCACATCCTTTCCATAAAACAACTTATCCTAATCCACAAATTCTAGATCCTTTCTTATTTCCTCAAAAATAACCTTTTTCCAAACTAGGATCTCAACCTGAGGCCCAGATTGATCCTTTTCCATAATTAATGAAATTTATGGCATTATGATCACTGGACCCTAAATGTACCCCTTTATATCCTTCTGTCACATGTCCTGTCTCGTTCCCTAATAGGAGATCCAATATTGCACTCTTTCCAGTTGGTTCTTCTATATATTGATTTAGAAAACTTTCCTGAACACATTTGACAAACTCCGAGCCATCCAGCCATTTTACAGAATGGGAATCCCGGTCAATATGTGGAAAATTATAATCTCCTACTTTCACAATCTTCTATTTCCTGCAGCTGTCTGCTCTCTCTCTCTCTCTCTCTCTCTCTCTCTCTCTCTCTCTCTCTCTCTCTCTCTCTCTTTCTCTCTCTCTCTCTCTACAGATTTGCTCCTCCAATTCTCGCTGACTATTGTGCGGTCTATCATTTAACCCCATGAGTGTGGTCATATCTTTCCCTTTCTTCAATTCCACCCATATAGCCTCGGTAGATGAGAGCCCACTGGTCTATCTGATCTGAGCACAGCTATGATATTTTCCCTGACGAGCAATGCCTCTCCTCCTCCTTTCATTCCCCCCATCCCCCACCCCTGCTCTATCGTGTCTGAAACAAGGGAAGCTCAGAACATTGAGCTGCCAGTCCTGCCTCTCCTGCAACCAAATTTTACTAATGGCCACAATGTCATTAGCCACGTGCCAATTCACACTCTTAAGCTCATCTGCCTTTCCTACAATTCTTCTTTTCCTTGAAATAGATGCACCTGAAAATTTTCCATCATGTGCAACCCTTTGACTTCTGACATTACATGCAATCAGCATGTCATTTTTTTCCATCTCCTCTCCCCTATCTACTCTAACATTATGGTTCCCATCCCCCTGCAAATCTAGTTTAATCCCCCACCCCCGCCTCCCCAGACCAACACTGGAAACCTTCCCGCAATGATAGTCCCTTCAATTCAGATGCAAACCATCCCATCTTCCCACCCGGAAGATGAGCGTGGGTTCTCATCAGGATCCCAGGAAAAAAAAAATCCCATGCTACAATTGGGAGAAATCTAGTATTTGGGGGGATCCTACCTCAAACATTGTGTTTCTTTTAATATCCAAGCTGTTGAGCCAGAATTACTGCAGTCCTCCTGGAATAATGCAGGAACCCAAGGAGGTGGAGAATGGTTAACTACCTTGAAATTTTCACTCTATTTTCTTTTAGAAAAGTGAATACACAACGGGAAATTGCACTTGACAAGAGCATGAAATTGTACACGTCAGTAGGTCCAGAAGACTTTGGCATTACAGATAAATTTTTCCCCAAGGAATCTGCATCTTCAAATGCTTCTTACCCGTACGAAGCTGCTGTGAAAGAGTTAAGGTTGATAACCAAAGAATATTGTCCACAAAAAAAGCTTGAATGTATTGGTAAGCTTAAAATATAAATTTCTACAACTTTTAAAATCTAATACTCTAAATGGATAGCCCGAATTATCATTGAAATAATTTAGTGTTGCAACGATCTCCACTGTATATTTACAATATTTATTTTTACTGTTACAAATTAACTGAATATAAAAAATCTTAGTAAATGCATAAAAAAATCAGCAAATAACCCAGCTTCTTTGAAGAGACTGGGTCAATTATCCTTAATATAAATTGGAATGCTTGTAAATGAACAGAATAGAATGAAATCTCTTGCACAAACGATATAGCAAAGTAGAATTCTTGTTATTGACATAACTTAAGTGGCAAATGAAAATTCATTATAAATGCAGTCAAATGTGCATTTGGGGGCATATTGAGGGAACTGAAATTTTAAAAAAAGCTTTCAGTGAGACATTTGCAGAAAGTGAGCACAGAACCGCGATGAGAGGAAAACGCTAAGAACAATTTTTAGTGCCTTTGTGGATTATTTATGGTGTATACAGTCACAAGTGTTCTTATGATGCTGTGTTGTGGCAGTCGCTGCTCGAAGTATAAATCTGCACTTCATCCCCTTCTTGACTAGTTTGTTTGAACAGATTATGTGTAATTATCCTGAATGCTTTTCTATTTCAATTATAAAATATCAAACTCTCCTAATTGTGCATCAACTTCTCTTCTTGTGATGTTGGGTGACATGCTTATTATCCCTTTATCCAGGATATCAACTTAATTTTCCATCCCTTCTCTGGTCTTAGGCATTGTACATTGCAATATGAATTAATGTCCGTTCGTCTCCAATTTTGTACAAAGTTGCTCAATTTGTTTGGACACCATTTTTGTGAATTGTATTTCAATTGTAATTGATATTTTGGGCCTGTTCATAGGATGTCGGAGCAGAATTAGGCCATTCAACCCATTGAGTTTTCTCCACCATGCTAATCATGCAGAGGTATTTTTCCTTTCACCACCTTTCTCCTACCTTCTTCCCATAATATTTTACACCCTTAGTAATCAAGAATCATCAACCTCTGCTTTAAATATACCCAATGGCTTAAATGTATTTAAATTTAAATGCAGACATACACTGTGCCCATGAACCCATGCCACCCAATTACACCGCATTAACCCGATACATTTTTGAAGAGAGGGAGGAAACCGGAGCCCCCGGGGAAAACCCAAGGAAACACGAGGTGAATGTACAAACTCCTTACAGTCAGCGCAGGTTTCGAACCCTGGTCTTGATCACTGGCGCTCTGAAGGCCTTGTGCTAACCACAGCGCCAACCATGGCTTGGCCTCCACAGCTGTCTGTGGCAACAAATTCCACAGATTCTGGCTGAAGAAATTTCTCCTCATCTCTTCTAAAGGGACACCATTTTTTTCCTGAGGCTGTGCCCTCTGTCCCTAGATTCTCCCACTACTGGAAGCATCTTCTCCACATCCAACCTCTTCTGGACCCTCACTCCAACCCCACATCCTTCCTCATATGATTCAGATCCTAATGTTTTGTAAACAGCATTATTTATGTTTGAGGTGAATTGTGCCAGCCAAAAATGGATATATTGGGCATAAGTCAAGTTAAAATCTCAATATTTCCAACGCTTCTCCCAGTTTTGAGTGAATCAAGAAACTGGCAGCCTACCAACCTATTTAATAAAGCTGGCTGCCTGTAACTTAAGATGATTTTGAGATCTAATAATGGCCGATGGGGTTTCCGAGGACCCTGGAATCACACAGGAGAGTGGGAAATAAGGAATGCTTTAGAGAGAAAATGAGTGTTTATATAGTGCTGCCTGTGGACTAAGCAGTCTTTAGCTGCCTCTGTCTCATCAATGATTTAATGAAAAATTTATGAATAATTTAGTTTTAACAATACTATCTCATTGTAATAGTGCGAACTCTCCATCTCATCTGTGAAAGTGCTGAATATTACTGTAATTCCAAGGAAGCTGGTTCAATCCACGTTGCTTCTCCCATGTAAGTATTGCCTGTTTGCAGATTCGTAAACTTAAATGCTTGTCATTCTACCAACAATCACTTAGACAATCTTGCAAATATAATTCATTGCATTACTCCCTGTTTGTCGATTGGATATGGATTGTACAATGGAGTTTAATGGTGATCTGCTGATTCATCTTGAATTTTAACCCTAATGACATTTTATTTCCTCATTTCATGGAACCATAAATTTTTCTAAGCTTGAGAAATCCCCTTTTTTCTATCTTTGCTCGCCCTGACTGCAAATCCCAAGTAGAACTATTACAAATTGGAGACAGAGAGATTGGCAATCTTTTACTTAACCATTGATAGGATTACAAATTGGTCGGAACTGGTTATTATTTGTCTTTTAATAAAATGGCAGTGTGTTTGATGCCCTCTGTGACTGGTGACATTTGAGAGTAATGAAATGGTATTTGACCTCACTGGATTTGTTCTGACATTTGTACATTCAGCACTCACTGCTCAAACAAGTCAACGCCTGCACTTGTGTACTGGCCTCCACTGCCATTGACGATAGAGATGTTCACAGAGCATTGACTCTCCTTGATTGTTAATTATTCAGAACCATTCACAAGTGCAAACTGAATATAAACAGCAACATGGGAAGAAATCTGGATTATGAGAAGGAAATCAATCTTAAATCAATCTCCCTCTTCCACGATGCATCAGAAGTGGTCGAGCAGGTGGCATGAAATCGTATAATGATCTGGAAAAGCCAGATAGGCAGATTCCGCATCTGGAATCTGTTTCTAGACCATAGAGAAGGAAATTTCAGATTTTGATCACTGGTTTGGCAGCAAGAAAGGCTATAGAAGTCAATCAGCGCATCAAACAGTCATCTTTAAGTTATAAGCGAGCTGGGCAGAGATCTCCACTCCTGAGAAGTTCATCAATTTCTTGGGTAGACTGAGAGATAGCAGAGATTCATGTCATTGAAGCATTCATTACAACTCTGTTCTGTAGTCTCAAAATTCCGTAACTCCATCCATAGAACTCAGCTTGATAGGCAAGAAACTTTGTTTAAATCATAGTTATGGAAATGACCAATGTTTTTCAAGTTGCACTCTCTGAATCAGAGTTGGTCCCATGGTTAGAATGAATATGCCAGGCCATGTATAAACAGATTATGACAACAGACTGCAACACTTCATCGATGACTGTTTTGGATCAGTTCTGAATTTGCTCAATTATCGAGTTTCACGTAGCACAGAACATGATGGAATGGTGTTCAATGTGACCTCACCTTCAGGGGTTGTGTTGTGATCACTCCAACCAATTTTGACTCCAGCAAGTGGATTGGTGAGGGCAGAGACAAGTCATTTTTACCATCAGTTACCACAGACCCTTCAGTACATTGCCACCCTGGTCATAATTTGCTTCACTAAGACATGAGTAAAAATCACTCTGCTGGAGGAGCTCAGTAGGTCGAACAGCTTCAGATTGTGGTAGAGGCACCAGTACCTCTAAATGGAATGCCCTGCAAATAGTAGTGGATGCAACCTAGCATTTCTCAGGCAAAACTTTCCCCACCATCAAGAAAATTTTCATGGAATGCTGCCATTGGAGAGGGGCAGCAATCATCAAGGATCCACACCACCCAAGACGTACACTCTCTGTTCTCACTGCTGCCATAAGGAAAGAGGTATAGGTACCCCCAAGACTCGTACCACCAGGTTCATGAACTGTTGCTACCCCTCCACCATCAGACTCCTCAACAACAAACTCAATCAGACACTCATTTAAGGACTCGTACTTTGAAAATTATTTATTGCTGAATATTTATTTTTATTTATTTACTGCTGATTTTTTTCTGCAGTCAATTTGTTTATATTTCTCTCTCTTCTATGCATATCTTTTCTTAAATACAGTTTTTTGCCTAGCACACAAGAAAAATAATCTCAGGGTTGTAGGTGATTTTATATATGTACTCTGACAATAAATCTGAACTTTGAGAATTGTCAACGTTGCAGGTTGGAACCCAAACCCATCTACAGCTACCTCAACTTCACCTCCTCACAACCTGAGTCTTGTACCAAGACCAGCACTAAGACATGGTTGCCAATTGTCATTGAGGATTCCCCATCCACAAATGGTATTCTGTGTCCTATTTGGAATGCTTCAATGTTCTGTCTTTTCCATTAGGAAGTAGAGCTTGGTCTGTTTGTTTCCTCTTAAGGGGGTCACGGTTAGCACAGAGCTATTACAGCGCCAACCACTTGGGTTTGAATCTGGCACTGTGAAGAGTATGTGTGTTCTCTCCGTGTCTGCATGGGTTTCCTCTGGGTGCTCTGGTTTCCCCCCACCCCATCAAAATGTACAAGGGTTTTGGGTTAATTGGGGTGCTTGGGCAATAAGGCTCGTGAGCCAGAAGGGCCTGTTACCATGCTGTGTGTCTTAATAAATTTAAATTTAGATTTCCAGGGAGCAGATTCTTGCTATTTTTTAAAAAGTTAAAAATGTGCAATGAAAGAAATATAATCGCATGCAGCTTAGTAAAATAACAAGCTGATAAATGGGTTAAGCAAGAAAAATGAAGAAATTCAGTTTATTACCCTGTTAAATAGTCCAGTAACATTAAAGTATTGCAAGTTATAGGTAAGATTTGTGCATTCTCTGAGAATGTAGTCACAAACCAGGAACATGATGGAGGTAGATAAGTTGTTTCCATTCGTAGAGAGACTAGAATGAGGAGACGTAGCCTCAAGATTCAGGGTCGTAGATTTAGAATGAAGATGAGGAGGAACTGCTTTTCTCAGAGGGTGGTAAATCTATGGAATTCACTGCCCATTAAAGCAGTGAATATATTTAAGGCAAGTTGGATAGGGATATAGGGTAAAGGGAAGTAGATGGAGATGAGCATATCATCAGACCAGCCATGATCTCATTGAATGGTGGAGCAGCTTGATGGGCCAGGTGGCCTACTCCTGCTCCTCTTTCTTGTGTTCTGATCATATATCCTCAATTTTGAAGGTATTTTGGTTAATATCAGAATTAATAACAAGCAATCATTTCTGTTGTCGAGGTTTAATTCTTCTCGGTGTTTTCACTCTCACAGCCAGACAAGAAAACCACTAATGAATTGCAGGAGAATATGCCTGCTCCATCAAGAGAGTCTACTTGTGAATCAAGAAGGCCACTGTTCCACTTCAGGCATGCATTCTTACATCACCTATGTGATGAATTTGAGAAGCCCACTAAACACCTCTAGTCCCACTTTTGTTCCACGTATGTGCTTTAACTCTCAGCTTTGGAAAACCAAGTGTTTTCCAATGCTGAAAATATGGAGCAAATTTCAGAAAGTTTTTAGTTGGCAGTCATTGACAATCCAAACATATCAGGAAAGAGCAGAGCAGCTTAAAGAAGTTGTGAATTCTGCATTCACAATATGTATGCTACTCCTAATTTAATTGTAAATGTTGGTGCAAATTTCTCATCAGTATTACAAAGAACTCAAATCTTGGTTAGGAGTTATGCAACTTCAATTACATTCACTGCTGGAATTAAAATATATTTTTCTTCTTTTGTAGATGTAAAGAATGAGCATGCAAAGACTTAATATTTTTGGTTTTCCAGTTCCTAAATCTGTTGTTCAATATCTGCATTTGCAAAGAGTTACTCAATTTGTAATGTACACACAGAAACTCTTTAAAATCATCCTATCAATGGCTTCTATCAGCTTTTACATCCATGCTTCTGTGAATTCAAACTTCATGCATGCTTTCCATGGTGTACCACTCCACATATGAATCATCTGGTTCAAAGGGAAGCTTTGTTGAATGCATGTAAGTTGGATCTCCATTTCTAGTTCCAACAATTAAGTTGGGTGTTTGGAAATGTTCTTCCTGTGGCCCTGAGTAGAATGCTTAATTGCTTCAATGCAAACAGAAGTCCAGGGCTAAATTTGTTCATTGTCCAAACCCACTTTCTATTAAAAGGAGGGAGCAACAGGCAAAAAAAATTACAGAAAAAAAAAAACTGTACAATAAAATCCCTGTTAGCCAAATTCAAGCAAACTGCAGGTTCTAGCAACTGGCAAAAAAAAATGGTGGAAAATAAATAGGTTATTAAAAAAATAAAAGTTTAAAATTAGCATCTCCTAGCAATATCAAGCAACCAACAAATTCACTTATCCAGCATCTACCAATCCACGTGGGTGGCAGATACCAGGAGTTTTACTGCAGTAATGTTAATATATGACCTATTTGTACAAATATAAATTGGGTGCCGGATAACAGTAGAATTTTATTGCTGCTGAGTAACACTGATGTCTAGGATTTTGGATGTAAAAATTGCTCCACACCATTTTGTCATTAAAATGGCATGATGGGTCACCTTGTTGCTGTTGGTGGGTCCCATAAACAGAAAAGGCTCCAGCTGTGAAGCTCACAATACAAGATTATTGGTTCTCTCAGTGTAGCATTGTATTGAAACTGATATTGCCATTTTAGTACAGCATTCTCACAGCTGTCAGCATGTAGCCCAATGGGTGCAATCGTTGCAGTCAGTTCATAAAGCTATTCACCACAATACTACCAGCACTCTTCCAGCTGCCAGGGTTGGGAATGTGTCTGGGATGCTATTGCTACTGAACAGATGGATGCTGCAGTGATGAGGAGAGTAGGAGAGAACCCCACTGAGTCCAAAGGACCTGGCCAGACATGAAGAACAATGCATGCGGGAGGCATGTTCTTTGTGCAGGGAAGTACCGGCACTACAGACAAGTAGTTGTGGCTGGAGTTACCATGGAGATCCCAGTACAAGCACAATTAGGAATAGTTGCATGTCGGAGAACCCTGTGCCATAGATAAATCCACATTGCCTGCATTTGTGGACAAATGGAAAAGCCAATGAAGACCTTGACCTAGGCTACCTCTGGAACGCAGAAGGAGCAGAAATGCGGAGAATTTTGAGTACACTTCTCTAAATTTTCATAGGAACTTCCTTATATACCAGACACAACAAAATCAATTGATTGATTTGTTTTTTATCACACAGACATGAATTCAATTTTAATACAGCCTGTTACATCCAAATTTCAGGTTAATTTCTGTCTGCTATATTTTATCCTCCTTTTGTAATTTTGCAAGCATTTTGGTCATTATTGACAATATTACATCATAAATTTAGACATTCGGGACCAGCAGGCAATTTTAATCTGAAAAACAATATAATTATCCCCGAAACTACTTTTCCCAATAGGGTGGATTAATTTTTTAGCAGGAATTGCATTTTCGTGCTGAGCAGTGATACAGATTTATCTCCATAAGCCTTAAGGCTAGTTGTGAAGTAATGTTATGCGTATACAGTGCTTTACTTGGCAAAGAGATCAGGCGAGAAATAGCCAGCAGGATAGCTTGCTAAAACTAGGTATTTTCTGTTGAGCTTGTGCACTCCTACACTGTACAGTTGGATCTTTTGAGAGCAGCATGCTTAGTGTAGAGGTGAGTGCAATGCGATTACAGTGCCAGAAACACAGGTCCAAATCCGGTGTTGTCTGTAAGGAGTTTGTAGGTTCTCGCCGTGTCTGCGCGGGTTTCCTCCAGGTGCTCCAATTTTCCCTGCTCTCTTCAAAACATACGGGGGTTGAAGGTTAATTGGGTATAATTGGTCAGTACAGGCTTGTTGGCTGGAAAGGACTGTTACTGCAATGTATGTCTAAATTTTTTTAAAATTCTACTTAGTAAGGCATATGGGTTGATTTCTCACTGTATAAAACTTGATTGGTTTTGCCTCAGGATACAAACAACCCTCTGCTTGCAAGATATGATGAGAAAGGGAGTGTGCGTGAGTAAGTAACTAACCACAGCTTTAAATAGAAATGTAAAACCTTCGCCCACTGTCACGCAAAGCTATTGTTTTCATCAATTTCAGTGTTTGCTTCTCAAGCACTTATGTTTGTAAATCTAAATTCTTTGGCTGCTACAGTGAATGTAGTGTGCAGTTATTATATTACTTGGCTCAAGGGAATCCTACCTAACCTGAAACAGTCCTAAATAATGCATCCATAAATTTTCAAGTAAATCTGCAGAAGTCTAAAGATTACATATCAAGGATCAAGAAAACCACACAAATGCCAAGAACTGCTGTTTGTTCAGGAAAACTTGATCTTCTGATAACATTTGAACTTCCATCCATCTCGGAGAATTCATTCATATTTGCTTCAGTGGTGGAGTGAGGGTAGATCAAATAAATATCAAAGTCACTGTGCAACGTTTCAAATTCCTGGCTATTAATGACCACAAATGCCAGTGGGTGGATTAGTTGTTCTGACCCATTGCCAGCTCCTTGGACATGCCTGAAACGCTGAGCACTTCATTGAGTATTAGTAGCAATTTGGGCTTTTGTAATCTTTCTCCATATTGAACCCTTTGTACCTTTAAGTTTGTCACAGCTACAACATCATAACCTTCGACGATAATGTTCAGCACCATTCTCTAGCTTCTTGCTGCGGATTCAAAGTTCTCATTTGTTGAGATCCAGATCTTATTTGTTTTCTTTCCCAAGGGGCTCAAGTTGCTAAGTTTTATTCCACATTTCTTCCATGTGAAATTCAACTTGTGCAGCATTTGAGCTGTCTGAAATATATTTCATGTGTGCAACTGTTGCGATGTGGACACGAGCAGCATTCATTTCTCATATGTGATTGTCCTGAGAAGGTATTTTACACGCGTGTTAAAGTCAAATGGGCAGCAATGGAACGGGTAGGACCACTCAAGGACAAAAAGGGAGTCAGAGGAAATGGGTGAGATACTAAATGAGTACTTTGAATCAGTATTCACCAAGGGGAAAGAGTGAGATTAGGGAGAAGAAGGCTGCTGTTTTGAACCACCTATTCTCAACCTTTTTTGTCTATGCCCCCCCCCCCCCCCTTAGGACTCTGCTCAAAGTTCAGACAAATTTAGACATGCATACAGCACGGTAACAGGCCATTTCAGCCCACGAGTCCATGCAGCCCAATTTATACCCAACTAACCTACAAGCCCCGGTACGTTTTGAAGGGTTGGAGGAAATCAGAGCCCCTGGGGAAAACACACTCAGGCACAAGGAGAACATACTAACTCTTTACAGACAGTGCAGGATTCGAACGTCAGTCCTGATCACTAGCATTGTAAAGACGTTGCACTGACCACTACCCCTTTCCTGGAAGCAGTCAAGTTTTGGTCTCTTTTGTACTTCTCTCTTACCGACTTCCTTAAAAAAAATAAAAAAAACAAAGTTTTTACTTAAATGTGCTGGTTATAAATTGAATTGTAAACTTCTTGAAAAAACAATGAACTCATCTAAATTATCCATAAATATGATGGAGATGTTTGTTTATTACAGGGAAGTGATCACTCAAGAGCATGTTGAGGGAACAAATCAACTTAATTTGGCTTAATGCTTGAGATTTTTTTTCTGGTTAACATGTTCAATACAACGTCTGACCATCGTGACATCTCTTACAGTGGTGCCGATGATTTGCTGCCCATTTTGTCTTTTGTCGTGCTAAAGAGCAACTTAACCCAGCTCGTGTCGGAATGTGCAGCATTGGAAGAATTTATTCATGAAGGGTAAGATCCAAGTTGAGGAACCACAATAATGTTTGGGGAAGAAAAAAGTTTCTAAGAAATCAAATGTCTCTAAGCAAAATATTACAGCTATCCTTTCCCATTGAGGATGATCCCTACCCTTGATTAACCTGAGGTCAGTTGAGGAACACACTGGTCTATGTCAACAGCTAACAGATTTAAATAAGGATGTGGGCAGCAGAAGATTTGATCCTGTTGGGCTTTATGTAAGTGTCAGATGAAAACTAGCCCAGAAAAAAATGGAATTATTAAGCATGCAGGGGAGAAAAGGATGGATCCAACTTTTGTTTCCCCACCACCCCCCTTCTTCATGGTTTCTCCCTCCACCTCTCACACCTTCTATCCCAGACTTGATCACCTCTGAGCCCCTCCCCCCAGCTTCTTTCACCCTTTGTATATGTAATTTCACCCATTCTATTTTAGTCTTGTAAAAGGTTCAGATCGGAAACATCGACTGACCCCTTTCTGCCCATGGATTTTGCCTCACTTGCTGAATTCCTCCAGCAATTCTTTGCTCAAAATTCCTGCATCTGCAACTTTTGTGTTTCTCAATTTTATATCATGCTGGCTGATTGAGTGGAAAGATAACTCAGTGAGGGTAGGGGACCAAAACTGCACAGTATTCCAAGTGTGGCTTCACTAATGCCCTTGTAAGTGAAACAAAGCTTGCTTGTTCTTAACCTCTTGTTGGAGTACTACAAAATTTATGTGATTCATGCATTAGAGCACCGAGATCCCTCTGAACATTCCTTTATAGACTCTCTCTCTCTGTTTAGATGTTAATATACTTTTAGATTCCACTTACTGAAGAGCTTGATGAACGCCCCCCCCCTCACCTTCCTTCCCCACCTTATTTCCCAGTATTTTGCCCAATCACTCAATGTATATCCCATTTTAGAATTAGAATGTCCACCTCATGAAATTCCTTCCACCTATTTTCAAATCTTTGACAAACATTAGATTTAATTCCCTCCTCCAGGTCTCTCATGTAGATAGTAAACAACTGAGAGGCAAGAATCGATCAGAAATTGCATTCCTCCAGTCTGATATGGACCCATTTATTGTTTGTTTTCTATGTGACTAATGCACTTCCTCCAATATCTTGGATCTTTATACTCTGACCTATCATGTGACACTTTGTCAAATGTTATTTGGAAAGTTAAGCACGTGACATCTGCAGGTCTCCTACCAACTCTTCCTATCACATCCACTAAAACCCCTGGTGTCCAGCACCTATGGGGATTGGAAGATGCCGGAAAGTGTATTTCCAGTGGCTTGAGGCTTAATCTTACAATGCCTAACTCACTAAGAAAAATCAGTTTAAAAGACAAAATTATGATACTGTACTTACACTGAACAAACTTCACTTTCATTAATATATAAACCTTGAAGCATTTTACTTTATTTTCAGTCACATTCTTTGAAAACATTTAACTGTCTCTGCATCTGCAGGTTCCTTCCCCTCCACAGAGCCACCTGAAAGATAAACAATAATATCATTTGTTGACCACCAACCAACATTTATAGATAAAGCCTCTGACCAGGTTGACTTTTACTAAGTCGAGATGAGGGCATACTGTAAGAGAGTCACCCTATCAGCGAGCGGCATCAACCAGCTCTTCATCCTGTGCGACACCATTGCTGTTTTGCACAACTTTATTCAAACAGCTGACAAGAGCAAAGCATGATCAAGGCCCTCTCCGCTGGATGAATATTTGCTCCCATCTTCACCGAAAGTTTTTGTGTTACTTCAGAGAACATTTATGTATACATTTTTAAACTTAAGTATTTTTTACCTATTATTTTCCTCTAATTTTTTTCTTCTGGTTGCTTGAGGCTGCCAGTTGCTTGAATTCCAGATACCAGAGGTTTTACTGTATTCCAAGAATTTGAACGTAATTTATCATTTGTAAAATCAAGTTGGCCAGGTTTGATTATGTTCAGCTTCCCGAAATAATGAGTTATTTCCTCTTTGATTACTGATTCTCTAATCTTGCAAACAACTGCCCAAGAGATCCCACCTTCTGTCATTATGCCTTTTTAAACAAGGGAATCACATTGGCTGTTTTCCAGTTGTTTGGTCCACTCCCAGAAATTTACGTTTTAAAAAAAAAATTCAATCACTTTGTCCATCATCCCTGCAACTGCTTTCAAGTCCCAGTCATCTGTAAACTTTTAGTCCCACGAGTTTCTCTAGCTCGTGATTGGGATTTTATTTTTAAATGTGTTCCTCCCTGTTATTCCAAGTTAGCCCTTTTTTTTTTTTGACCCCTTATACAAATTATTAATGCTTTCTGTGAATAGCTAGGAAGAAAATCCTCGTGGTTCCTGTCAAATCACTGCTGTCCATCTCCGACAACACTCTCCCATTCCTGAATTCTCTATCTCCATCTCGAGAGACAAGCTTTCTACTGACATATATTACAAACCCACTAACTCGCAAAACTACCTTGACTAACTTCCTCACACCCTGTCCTCTGCAAGGATTCTATCCCCTTCTCTCAATTTCTCTGTCTCTGCTGCATCTGTCCCCAAGATGAAGTATTCCAGTCCAAATCTTCCAAAATGTCTATCTTCATTCACCTTCAACTCAGCCCTCACCCACATCTCCTCCATTCCACACTCATCTGCCCTGGCCCCCTCTGCCCCCAGATGGAACAAAGACAGAATCCCCCCCTTGTCCTCACCTACTACCCTACCAGCCTCCGCATCCACACAATCCTCCAGAATTTCTAGCACTTAGGACAGAATCCCACTACCAGACACATCTTCCCCTCTCTCCCTTCCATGGGGACCACTCCCTCCATGACCACCTCGTGCAGTCATCCTTCCCCACCAATTATCCCTTTGGCACCTTCCCTGTGGCCTCAAGAGAGACCACTCTTGTGCCCACATCTCCTCCCTCACCACAATCCGGCACCCCAAATAAGTCTTTCAAGTGAAGCAACATTTCACTTGTGTATCTGCAGGATGGATTTACTGTATCCGATGCTCCCTTTGTGGCTTTCTCTATGACAGAGAGACTGGGCGCAGACTGGGAGATCTCTTCGCTGAGCACTTTCGCTCTATCTGCACCAGTGACAGGGACCTCCCAGAAGTCAACCATTTCAGTTCTGTGTCACACTCCCATACTCGTATGTCTGTCCATGGCCTTGTGTACTATCTCACCAAGACCACCCATAAACTGGAGGAGCATCACCTGATTTTCCGTCTGGGCACTCCTGCCAGATGGCATTAATATCAACTTTTACGGTTTCTGTTAGCCTGCTCTCTTCTTCCCCTTCCAGCTCTCATCCCTACTTCTCTCTCTATTCACCCAGCCATCCCTCCTCCCCTGGCTTGCTGATGTCCCCTCCCTCCCTTCTCCACCTATTACCTCCTGCCTTTACGAACACACCTCTTTTCCCCCCACCACCCCAATTCTTTTATTTAGATGCCTGCTGACATTTTTCCATTCCTTGATGAAGGGCTCAAGCCTGAAACACTGGTTATGTAATTTTACCTTTGCACTCTTTGACCTGCTGAGTTTCTCCAGCAAATAGATTCTATGCAAATATTGTTTTCAGCTCAGTCAGGATAGATGCAGACAGGCTATAAAAGCAGCTCACATACACAGATGCTGTACTTACATTGATTTTAGATTGAATGCTTCTTCAGGCAATATCATTATTAGTGCACTTAACAATAGCTTTTATTACCTTAAGGAGGATTCATTAGATCATAAACGTCTCATCAATGTTGTAACAGCTGCGATACATTCTGTTGCATTAGTGGTGAGTATACGCTTAAGACTCAAGACGACAGCTGGCTGCACTTATTGAGAAAGACTATGAGCTCTACTTCATTTGAAAAATTGGTGACCAATATAAACCCTGGGCTCCTCATAATTTGTAGAGCAGCACTGTGCAGTCAATCAGAGAGCTTGGTGTCAGCTTCATTATGCAATTAAACATGCTAAATTCAATAAAAGTTAATGTTTCTCCAACTTCCTACGTGATGCAGCAAATCTGAAATTATCTTTGTGTTCAGCTTGAAGCTGTTGATTATAATCCCCATTTTTTTTATTTTCAGGAAGCAAAACATTTTTTAAAAAAATTGTTGTCCAATTACTTATTTTGTAATATAATTTGAAGGATAAAGTTGACCTAATTTTGTTTCCTAAATTGTGTCCAGATATAAATAAATCTATGTTTATTCTTTGTTCATCTTTGAAAAGCATTGCATTTTTATAAATCCTGCAACATTTCTATGAGTCTTTTATTTTAAGAAGAATTTTGCACATCTCATTCTGTTGTTCTCTGGCACACTGCCCCGAGCCTCAAATTATGATCTCCTGCAATGTAACAGACACCACAGTGAAGCAGACAGAATTTGCCCTCGAGATCTGCCTGGCCTATATCCCGCAGCAACTGGCTTCATGAAATGTAGCTAACATTTTAATTTCTGTCAGTTTGGAGAGAAATATACTTCTTCAAAAGATTGATGGATAAGGATTATTATGTAAGCATTATCTAGTTCCTATTGGACTTTCTAATTGATTACGGTTGAAATAGAACCATTAGACATTGTGGCCATGGCTTGTTTAATTGAATGCACTTTCACATTTTAATAAACTCTTGTTAATTTTTTTCATATTTTGTTTATAATTTTAAATCACATAACATCAATTATAACATATTGATACAAACATTATATAATTGAATAAAATACCCCATCCTTCCCACTAACACCCTCCCTCCTCCCCTTCCACCGACAAAGAAAGGAGATGATCGCTAAAAACAACAAAAAATCAACTTCTTAGCTGCAGAAACCGAGACATCCACCGGAGCAGACCAAGAGATTAAATTTTAATACCATGAATTTTTAAATATGAGCACCATACTTTTGCAAAAAATGATATTTATGCCTCAAATTATAGGGTTTCATTTCAACATGCCATCGTTGCATTCCGAAAACTGAGTCAGATTTCCAAGAAATAGCCAAACATTTTTGAGAAACAGCCAGAGCTAAACGTAAAAACTCAATTTGATACATAGTCAATTTCAATCCTAAAGCAATCGACCTATTAAAAATAACATTGGATCAAAAAGTAAACTTACTTTTAATACTCGCTCCAAAAACAATTTAACTTGTAATCAAAAATTCTTAACCTTAGAACAAGTCCAAGTCAAATGAAAAAAAAACTATTTCTTGTCTGCATCTAAAACATCAATCTGAAGAAATGAAATTCAAATGTCTTTAATTTCTGACGGGTTAAATACAATTGATGTAAAAAATTATATTGTACTAATCTATATCTTACAATTATAACCTTAGTCATACTATCTTTACACAAGTTCCTCCAAACATTTTTGTCTACCTTTCTATTTAAATCAAGTTCCCATTTCATTCTTGATTTATGAACATTCAACTTAGGCATTTTATTTTGTAATAACTTATACATCTCAGAAAAAAATTTATTTGGTCCTTCCTTGGTGAGCAATAATTCCAAAGCAGATTGACTTGGTAGTTTTAAACCATGGCCTAATTTTTCCAATAAAAAAGTTTTAACCTGTGAGGAACAGAAAAAAGTATAACTAGGAACTTGAATCTTCACCTTCATTTGATTGAAAGATCAAAACTTTGCTGCTTCAAAACAATCCTCAACTTTTTAAATCCCCAATTGATTCCATATTTTCAAAAACTGATTATTGAAAGTAAAAGGAAAAAGTTTGTTTTGATATAGAGGAGTTTTCGCTGAAATCTTTCCCTTTCCACCTATCTAATCATCAATTTTATTCCATATTTCAATTAAATGTTTCAAAATTGGTGGATCAAAACCAATTAACAATTTTGAGTTCCATTTATAAATAAATCTGGACATTAAATTCTTGTTAATTAAGTAACAAACTAATTAGTAAACTTTCTGCTTGTGAGATTGGTCATGGTCATCTTTTTGGAAGGTGCAGGTGTATTCGAGAAGAAACAAAGGATTTGCTTTGCCAAGATCCTCAAATGTTTTTTCTTTCAATTGTTGCTGTAGAATGAAAATAAAAATTCAACTGAGGATATATTGTTGTAGCGGGCTCCAAATTGACCTTTTTCTCATGAAATGTTGAAATACATTGTAATGGAAAGATCAGAACCATAATTTATCGTCATGGATCATCTCATGATATTTGTTGTTTTGCGCCAGCCTTTCAAATCCAAATGTACCTATAAATTACATTTTTTTTAAAAACTAAATAAATTAGTGCAAAAGAAGTGAAAGTGAGGTAGTGTCTGTGGTTCGTTGTCCATTCAGAAAACTATGGGGAAAAAACTGTTTTTGTGCCATTGGCTCCTGTACCACCTTCTTGATAGCAGCAGTGTGAAGAGTGCTGGGTGCTGGGGGCCCTTGAGGATGGAGGCTGCTCTCTTGAGACACTTTGAGAAGTACAATCTTCCCATGGGTAGTCAGCATGGCTTTATGAGGGGAAGGTTGTGCCTCGTGAACCTAATTGAGTTGTTTGAGGAAGTAATGTGGTAGATATGGTGTAGATAGATTTTAGTAAGGCATTTTACAAGATTCCCCCTTGAGACACTTTTTCAGAAGATCATGAGTTATGGGATCCATGGAATATTGGCCCCCTGGATTCAGAATTAACTTTCCTATAGAAAGCAGAAAGTGGATGAAAAGTATTCTGCCTGGAGGACAGTGACTCGTGGAGTTCCTCAGGGATCTGCTCTTTGTGTTTTTTTATAAATGACCTGGATGAAGAAGTGGAAGGATGGGTCAGTAAGTTTGTGGGTGATACGAAGGTTGGAGGAGTTGTGGATAGTGTTGAAGGTTTCAATAGGATATAGATAGGATGCAGGGTTGGACGGAAAAGTGGCAGATGGAGTTTGATCTGGATAAGTATGAGGTGATGCTTTTTGGAAGGTCAAATCTGAAGTCAAAGTACAGGATTAATGATCGGATGCTTAACAGTGTAGAAGAACAGAGGTCCAAATCTATACATTCCTCAGAGTCGCTGCAATAGGATAGTTAAGAAGGCCTATGGGATGCTGGACTTCATTGGTCAGGGGATTGAGTTCAAGAGTCGAGAAGTCATGTTGTAACTCTACCAATCTCTGGTGAGACAATACTTGGAGTATTGTATTCAGTTCTCATCACCTCATTACATGAAGAATGTCGAAGCCGTGGAGAGGGTGCAGAGGAAATTTACCTGGATATTGCCTGGATTAGAAAATATGTCATATGAGGCAAAGTGAAGAGAGCTAGGACTTTTCTCTTTGGAGTGAGGAAGAATTAATCCTTCGATGAAGTGAAAGTTGATGCCCATGATGACACTAGATGAGTTCACAACAACAGTATCTGTAGTCTTTTCCTGTCCTATGCATTGGCACCTTTCTACAACCAGTCAGAATGCGCTCCAAGGTACCCCTATAGAAAGTCTGGGAGCATACTGTAACGGATTTGTTATAATCTTTAAAGTTAAAATCTTTAGTTATAAAATATACATTTCTTAGTAAAGTAAGTTATATAGTTAAATGTATGTTTTAGTGAGGGAATTGTGGGCTGGATACAGGATCACAGACATTTCCAGATATAACACTGAACTCAGAGAGTTCATTTTCAGAGTCAACTCATCTGGAAAAACAAAGCCATAAAGCTGAAGAATTGTTCTTAATTGAAACTCAAGTACCATGTGTGGTTCTTCAAAGCATATTTGTGTACAATCAGCATTATGCTGGCAGCTGTTTCAAAACTCAGGTACTATTTGAGTGACATTTGCAGAATCGTAAACCACTTAAGGCTCTTGGAACAGAGATGACGTCAGAGTTTGTTATGGATATGGAGTGGTTTTGAAGAATGGAAAAAGGTTCTGCAGAAATGAAACTAAAACCACGATGATGTTACGTCACATGAAGTCCAAGAAACATAAATCATTTTAAAACCAGAGGGAGAAAAAGACACAGGGGTAAAACAGTAGTCTCTGGAGAGAAGGGGATGCTGTTCTTAATTGTATTATCCTTATCATAGGATATACACAAAATCAGTGGCCATAAAGAAGAGTCACTTCACTGTCTCTGAATAAGGAAGACTGTTTTGGATTTGAAGATACAGTAATCAGAAAATGTACTATTGTGTGTTACCCCTGGAAAAGGGGAATGCAAAATAAGTGGCTTTAAAATAAATAAGACCACTTCTGATTGTCTCCTTAAGATAAAGAGGGCAGATTCATCGTGTGGATCACAAATTCCAAAATCTCCAAGCAAGAGAGAACACTCGTGAAGAATATCTCTCTGAAAGACGACTCATCAAGAGACTTGTGTCTTTAAAAAGATCTGAAGATATAATGTTTAAAAGTGCTTTATAATCTCTTCTGAGCTGCGATTTTAAAAGATCCCCAAATTCAACAAGATATTTGAAACTTTTTCAGAATCAAGCATAAACTGTAATGGTTTGAATTTAATTTCTCTCACACACACCGGTTTAAGATAGAGTTAGGTTAAGAGATTAAAAAATTGTTCCCAACCCCCCCCCCCCCGAAGTCTACAACCAGCTCCTTAGTTTTGCTAACAATGAATGGAAGGTTATTGTTGTGTTACCACTCAACTAATTGATCTGCCTCCCTCCTGTTCGCTTCCTCTTTGCTGTCTGTGATTCTACTGATGATTGTGGTGCAACAGCAAATTTATAGATAGCACTGGAATTGTGTGTAGCTGCACAGTCAGGGGTGTGGAGCAAGTAGAGCAATGGGCTAAGCACACATCCTTGAGGTGCACCTGTGTTGATTGTCAGTGAGACTTTGTTTCCGATTTATATGACTATGGTCTTTTAATGAGGAACTTGAGGATAAGGTTGCAGAGGCCCAGGTTTTGGAGCTCGTTGATAACGAAACGGCTTCAAAGATGAGGGTATTGGATATAATAACTCAGGACTCCAATATATCTGGCCCATAACTATAACAATGTGGTATTTGCGTGTGCAGAATTTTTTCTATTGCACACATCTTCCCCACACAGTTTGAAGAAACCTAATCCAAGTTATTTTTTTTCCCTTAGATATTTAATTGGTGAAGAAGGATACTGCCTGACATCGATGCAAAGCGCGCTCTTGTATGTGGAATCTTTATCCAAAGCTTGAGTCCTGTCATTTACCTCCATATATTTGCTGAGAGTTTTCAAGAATTACATTGTTACACTTACTAAAATACTATTTTTATATAAAATTCACTGGTTGAATGTAATTTTTAATAGATCTATAAAATGTTGCAATATTTGGACTAAACATTTTGATGTTGTCCAGAATGTTCTTATCTAAAAATGTATTTATGTGAGCATTATGTGTGACTGGTTCAAGGTAATAGGAGATGGCACAGGTGCTGGAGAAAGTCTCTATCCAGTGGGCATCATAGCTGGATGAGCACATATTCCTTAACCAGTTCAGGTGTAGTTTGTGGATTATTTTGAATCCTGGATTTTTTTCCTTGACATATCCTAATATATTAATATTCAGAATGTTGTTGATTTTATACAGATTTAAATTTTAAGTTTATAGATTAGATTATTATGTGTTTATTTTTTTTAATTAAAGAAAACAGGATCTGTAAATCAACATTCCAATGCTGCTTTTCAAATCTTTTGGTGAAAACCTAAGGTCAAGAAAAGGTTTAGCTTTGAAATGTTCCTCTAAATAGTAACTGATTTAAGTTTCTGAACACTTCTTAAATATTACATTTTCATGATTATATATTTTGCATTAGTGTGTGTAAAATCCAATGTAAAATGTAGATTGTTGCCATTGCAAAAATAATTTATTGTAATTTTGCTGGGGGGGGGATAAAAGAATGTATGTTGGGTAGGAGGAAAATGTAATTGTTAAGTATCATTTTACAGTCTTTATGCATTGTTTTGACTGAAATTGAACATGCTTTTGGAAAGTAAGGAGAACCTATAATGGAACCTTAATTCACACAATGCTGGGCTCTGTTCCTTTGTTGTAGTTATGTTTTCAATAGTCAACTGACGTGATACTCTGCCTGAAGTAACTGGTTGACCTCTGGCCATTCTGTTTTTAGTAAGTCTTTGAGACCTGTTTAAAAAAAAAAGCATAGCAGGCTTAATCTTTTTAAACAAACATAAAGGATGCTGAAGGAATTGAGAAATATGGCATTAGTGTTGAAAAATGATACTAAGGAACAAGACCAGCCATGATCAAAACCAGCCATTCTCAACACATTTAAGGGGAGCCCTGAACTAACATCATATTTTTATGTAGTTGGTAGGAGAGAATTATGGAGGAAACCAACTAAACTTAATGACTTCATGGGGGGGGGGGGGGGGGGAGGGGCGAGACAGTGTATAAACTTTGAGTCCTAAGGGGCTACAGCCCAAAAAAAAGGTTGAAAATGGCTGGGTTACACCATGAATTACTGGGACACTGGGTATTCTCTTTTGGAGGCCCAAATAACTGAACAATTAGATCAATCTGATGAATTTCAGAGCTTCCTTTAAATCAGCCGTTCTCAACCTTTTAATAATTTGGCAACAAATGACAACAACCTTGCTATATAAACACAGGGAAAAGGAAGTGAAGTGTTTAAATGGCAACCAAATGTTCCTGGTCTTCAATCAGTTGGGCTCCAGAGATTTGGAACAGAAAATTAGGTTGTTTTTTTTTCAAGACAAAGGATTTAATTTTAGCTGTGAACATGCAGTCAAATAATTAATGTATCACTGAAACTACATAATGGTTACATATGAGACTCCAGAGAAGAGTTACTGAGATGGTTTCCCCTTATTATGTCTCCTAATATTTATTTTTGAACTTCTTCCAAGTAGTCTACATCCAGAGTCCGAGCCCTTCCTGTTCTTTGCACTGGTGTCAAGGCACGTGTCCTGTTGCCCATCAATGAGTTTCTGAGCAAGTGAACCTAGCCCCAGTCCTTCAGATGATGATGGGCATGCCCTTCATGTTAGAATGCTGCAATTGAGCAAGTACACACTGTGCCAAAATGCCCATTTTGCTGCTTATTCTGCATTCTCTCTGGACTAAGCGAAGAATTCTTTATCTTCTTGCCCTGAAATAATTAATGTAATTCTTTGCAATTCAAGTTAATGATGTCAGAAAAATGTGATTTTTCAACAGAGCTAGGTGTAATTCCAGTACCTCTCAGCTGAGCAAGTACCTCGCTTTCACTGGCAACATTGTGCTCCACTTCATTTTTGGGGGGTTTTGTATTCTGAAGAGCACATAAAATTGACTGTTTTAGTTGAATTACCTCAAACTTGATTTACTTTCTCTCCAAAAAAAGGAATATATCCTTTCTGAATGCAATGTAAAAGTTAATAAGATGGTATGAATTTCAAGTTGAAATTAATTGTCAGAGTACATGACATACAACCCTGAGACTATTTTATGAAGCAGATGTTTTTGAATAAATGAAACATGTTTTATTATACAAAATGAATTGTCAGTAATAATAAAACCTTTATGTTATATTATTAAAGGGGACAGAGATGGGAGGATAAAAGTGAAGTACTTGTGAGATCTAAATAAAATTCTGCCATGGGCCATGGCATTAATATCAGGTAGATTGCTATGGGATTGCAATTTAGTGAGGTAATTGTTTAAGTAGTTAGTTGTGTTAAAAGTTCACAAGAACAAGTTCACTACATAATCTTTTAGTTTTAAATTTGAGCTAACCACTGCACAGATAAAGCCAGCAGAGATTGTATTTATCTTTTCTTCAGTTAATCAAAAGGATTGAAGTTTGATTGTGGCTTTTGAATAACATGGAATATGCTTACAGATAATTTTTACTGATCCAGCATGAAGGGGCAGTTAATATCTTGTTGTGGCCCCATTCAAAAACATGCTGTTCAGATGATTTATAAAATGGTGAGATCAGTGGTATCGCTGAAACATTTTTATTTGGTCCATGGCCATGAAAATTTAATTTTCCTTTTCAGTTATCCATGCAACTTCCAGTGCTGAGGAAAAGCATGCTTCTGCACGCTGGAAAGTTGTACTGTTCACATCGACCCACAACATTTATACCTTTGGAATGTAACTTCAGTGATGATGTTTGAGTTTATTTAAATTGTGAACAAAGTTGAATTAAATTGTTGATTCTTCTGTATAAACAAACAAGTTCAAAATTATAATTGCATATTTAATTGAAATCATGTGAATGTATTAACATTGGGGCATTACAGTTTGTGAGGTAAAAATAAAAACATGGTGAGAGGAAGATCATGGCTTTCTTGATCATTGAAAACTCATTTCAAACCAATTTCTGCAATATTTTGGGTTTTACATCACAAATGCCAAATTATTCCTTAAAAATACAATTTTGTAATTTAATTTTAACCGTTGTTTACATCTTAATTTGATTTCAATATTCTCTTTAAGGTGACCATTGTCATGGTACAGAAATCCTTATTTTCTTTTGATATAGACCATAATGCAAAGGAGCAGAAATAAACCATTCGTCCCATTGAGTCTGACCCACTGTTCAAACATGAGCTGGTCCATTTTCCCCACTGCTTGGCCTCTCCCTATAACTTTTGATGCCCTGGTTAATCAAAAACCTATCAATCCTTGCTTTAAATACAGCCAGTGACTTGGCCTCCACAACTACTTGTGGCAACAAATTTATCACCCTCTGGCTAAAGAAATTCCTATGTATCTCTGTACTCAGCAGATGCCCTTCAATCCTGAAGCTGTGACCTCTTGTCTTAGATTCTCCCAGCATGGGAAACAAACCTTTCCACACCACTTTGTCCATGTCTTTCACATTCGATATGTTTCATTGAGATTTCCCCCCCCCCCCCCCCCCATTCTCCTAAATGCCAATGAGTACAGGCCAAGAGCCATCCAACGTTCCTCATCTGATAACCCTTGCATTCACAAAATCATCCTTGTGAGCCTCCTCTGAACTGTCTCTAATGTCAGCAACATGGAAGAAGCCATTTGGCCAATCATCCATGTCAGCCCAGAGCAATCCTATTTCCCCACTATTTTTCCTTGTAACCTATTATTCACCATTCCCATCAATTCCAAATGCCTGGGTTAATTTTATAGCGAACATTTTACCTACTATTCCACATAACTTTGCATGTGAAACAAACCAGACTATCTGGAAAAGGCCCACCTAGTCGCGGAGAATCTGCAAACTCCCCAGCAGAGAGCTCCCTAGGTCAGGATTGAACCCAGGTTGATTGAGTTGTAAGGCAACATCTGTGCCATTGCGCTGTCACTGACAATGGTGGTCTAGTGTCATGCTGGAAACAAGTGTGCCATCTCAATATGGGACAACATGCAGCGCAGTACAAAACAAGAAGGTCGAACTTAGAGCATAGATGGCCATTGTACAAAATGCCCCTCATACCCTGTTGATTAATGCTATAGCAAGTTGTTCACAGTCACTGCCAGTCAGAGATGCAAGTGTGTACATGTTTGGTTAAAGGTATACGACGCAAGTAATTGAACACTTTCTAATGCTGTATTTAGATTCATTTGGATAAAATGTGATGATCTCTATAAAGAACTCCCAGCATTAAGGGTTAAAACACAGACTACTGTTGACACCATGGGTAAGTGAAAAAACACACAAATGCTGAAGAAACTCAGCAGGTCATACAGTAGCAAAGGTGAAAATACATCAGCAATGTTTCAGGCTTGAGCCCTTCCAGCATTAAGGTTAGTCAAACTTCATAGTTTTAAAATAACTTTCTGTTTGGTGTTAGATCTTCACTTTTACTGATCCAAAGAATTACTTTTTAACTCCCCGGGTGTAAATGTGGGTTTGAGGATGTTTACAAAAGGGAACTGACAACTCTCAAAATTACTGTTTAGTGCAACTTTATTAGCTAGCCACCTCAAAAAGGTACAATCATTGTTGAATCACAACAGTCCAACTATTGAACCTTATTGCTATTACAAAGACATTTCTGTGTCACACATCCTGCAGGTAGCTTGGAGAGTTGGATACTCTGTGATAGCAGATGAGAAACCAGTTTAAAAAAAAATGGATTGGATATAATCCAATTATCAGAGTCCTTTCTAATCTTTTATAACTGCCTATGCATAGAAACATAAACAATCTGACCAAAGGATTATATGTTCTGTACCTGCCCACTTTGATGAACATCAGAGTGAATGTATTGATCTGCATCTTCTTTTCCAAAATGATGCAATTTAATTTTTAATTTAATTTCTATTATATTTTTTAATTTATTTTTATCTTTTTAACTTCAAGATGCAGCACAGTAACAAGTGCTCACCAGCCTAAATACAACAATTCATCTACAATTCCCATACCTTTTTTGAAGGGGGAGGGAACACTTGCAGATACAAGGAGAATGTAGAAAGTCCTTATAGACAGTGTCGGATTCGAACCTGTGTCACTGGCACTGTAATAGCACGGCACTGACCATGCTGCCCTATACATAACCTAATCTCGCCCATACAATGGAGCAAGTTTAATAGATTGGTTTTCTTCCTAGATCAGTCTCTTGGGAGCAACATATCACTAGAGAAATGGTGTGACCCGCTGGGTTTCCCTTCCCAAATGGTAGATGGAAGTCTAGACACCAAGACTGTAGTAAAAATGCAGAAATGCTGGAGGAACTCAGCAGGTCTCACAGCGTCCGCTTGAACTAGTGCTCAGGGCTCAAATCTTGGTTATATATCTTTACCTCCAATGGACGCTGTGAGTCCTGCTGAGTTCCAGCTTTTCTGTGTTTTTATGGCATGTTGCAAATCAGGTTTGGAAGAAAGTCATTTTTATCTGAACCGTGAAAATACAAAGCCTGCCACAATATCAAAATGACAGAATCAAAATTCTTGATAGAATTGAAGTTTTGACATTATTTTGTAAATTATGATCTATAAATGTATATAAAGATGTAAGTGAAGAAAAACATGCCCAGCATAACAGTTCTTCTCTTCCAAGTTCAGTGAGAAATTCAATGGACAGAAAAGATTTATAATATCCCGCTATTGAAAGATTGCAATCAAAAACTTGGGAACACAGTTAGGGTAGAGGGTGGCATGGTTAGCACAACGTGATCGCTGTGGCAGCGACCCAGGTTCAAAGCCGCTACTATCGGTAGAGTTTGTACCATCTCCCCGTCTCTGCATGGGTTTCCTCCAGGTAGTATGGTTTCCTCCTCATTCCAAAGATGTGCTTGGTCACATTGGTTAATTGGTCACGTGTGTAGTTGGATAATGTGAACTCATATTATCCTGCTGTTTCACTCAATTAAAAAGAAAGGAATATGTGGATTTCCATTCTGACCTATTTGTGGGTTTTTTTTTAAAAGTCTCTTCCTGCACTGACCCAAACTGTCAAGCTATTAATCTTTTCTATAAAGATCATTAGACTGGTAGTTTGATGCTAAATTCATATTGTAATGCCTGGAGCTTTGGACAGGTGCAAAAGTTGGACAGACCACATCAGCTGAGAAATTTAAATACAAAGAACTGAATACATTTGGAATTAAAAGTTAGTATCAGTGATTGTAATCATGAAGTTATTGGATTGTTATTAAAAATGTATCCTGCTCACTTGTGTTCTTGAAGGAAAGAAATCTACAATTCTTGCCAAATTTGGCTGATATGTTAATCCAGATGCACAGTTTATGGATATCCTTCAATCAATTCAGAAGCAATTGGAGCTGCGAAATTAATGTTTTCGTCCCCATCCCTATGAATGAATACATTTAAACATAAGTATTAATAAAATTATATATAGAATCAGGAGCAAGAAATTGCACTAAAATTGTAAGATCTGATAGTTATTGAGCTGAACTAAAAAAAATTAACATTTTCTTTTGGAACATGGGTTTCAAATGTCTCAGTCTTTTACCAAATGTGCAACTCATTTTCTCAACAAAAGGTGGTGTAAGATGCTCCTTCAGTCCACTAGCCTACAGGTCACCCATGGGCAAGGTATTCTCTTTGGCTTGGCTTCGCGGACGAAGATTTATGGAGGGGGTAAAAGTCCACGTCAGCTACAGGCTCGATTGTGGCTGACAAGTCCGATGCGGGACAGACAGACACGGTTGCAGCGGTTGCAGGGGAAAATTGGTGGGTTGGGGTTGGGTGTTGGGTTTTTCCTCCTTTGCCTTTTGTCAGTGAGGTGGGCTCTGCGGTCTTCTTCAAAGGAGGTTGCTGCCCGCCGAACTGTGAGGCGCCAAGATGCACGGTTTGAGGCGAGATCAGCCCACTGGCGGTGGTCAATGCGGCAGGCACCAAGAGATTTCTTTAGGCAGTCCTTGTACCTCTTCTTTGGTGCACCTCTGTCACGGTGGCCAGTGGAGAGCTCGCCGTATAACACGATCTTGGGAAGGCGATGGTCCTCCATTCTGGAGACGTGACCCACCCAGCGCAGCTGGATCTTCAGCAGCGTGGACTCGATGCTGTCGGCCTCTGCCATCTCGAGTACTTCGATGTTAGGGATGAAGTCGCTCCAATGAATTTTGAGGATGGAGCGGAGACAACGCTGGTGGAAGCGTTCTAGGAGCCGTAGGTGATGCTGGTAGAGGACCCATGATTCGGAGCCGAACAGGAGTGTGGGTATGACAACGGCTCTGTATTCGCTAATCTTTGTGAGGTTTTTCAGATGGTCGTTTTTCCAGACTCTTTTGTGTAGTCTTCCAAAGGCGCTATTTGCCTTGGAGAGTCTGTTGTCAAGGTATAATACCTGTTTAACTTCCCAATCAGGGTCATGTGAAGCTATGGATTGCAGATCGTTTTTCCAAGCGTATTCTACAAATTGAGATTTATGGTTGTGAAACTTAAAATGCTGGGCAGATAAATCTGCTGATCAATGGCCAGGGTTACCCATCCAGTATGTACACTGCAACTGAAGAAGGCAACAGGAAACCACTTCAGTATTTTTCCCTTGTATAAAGATGGAGCTTTCGCTGAAGGAGAACAGGGGAGGCAAAAGCTACAATTCAGAGGGTCAAAGATCATGACAGAGAGACAAGATCACCCACGCCAAAAGGCAAGGCATCTGAATTATGAATATCTTATTTACCTACTGTTCGGGCTATCTACAGTTTAAATAACATTGAAAGCATTCCACTGGAAACACATTTTTACGTATTGGACACACTAATAGTTTTTCCATGATTATTTGGGGTATTATTTATAAAAATGTTTCCTTTTTCCACATATGTCTACTTAAATAAAATTGCCCTTGACTGCCACAATCATTTTTCCCCAAATACAAGAGTGAATTTAAGTATATTATGCACACAAGAATGAAAACATAATCAAGGTTCATGTTTTTAAAAAAAAAAATCTTTTGCATGGAGTTGCGCTTGTTTGGCATGGCTGAACAATCTGATTTATCCGAACGCTTCAGCTTGAAATCTAAATAGGGGACTTAGAGCGAGATGCTGAACAGATCTGATGGCTGTGGAAACATGAAGCACCCCACATAATTGTAAACATGGCGAGTGACAGACACACAGTGCACTCAGCTGGATTCCCTAAAATGTCATCAACAGTGGAGAAAACATGCCACACTGCATCATGTCCAGAGGACAGAATTATTCACAAAGCAATTATCAGAGATATTTCAGCCTCTTCTCCACTATTTATACCCCAGTCTAAGACAGACTGGTTTAATTAGATCATTTATTATTTTGATAATCTGGGCAACTTTGAAATTCTTCAACATGTCAAAATATTTTATTTCCCCAATGAAAAAATGAACTAAGATCCAATTAGCATCTCCAAAAGTTTAAATGTGTTGACCTTAATGTAACATCTTAAATTTTGCAAATTATTGCTGTTTTGGAACGGTATTGTTTAAGATTGGCAACATTCCACAACTAGAATTCAATTTTCCTTTTGCAGTATTAAATTTCTGTCTCTGAAGAAAATTATAAATAAATATTAGGGACACTTTTAACATACGTACCTATTTAGAAAGTGGTAGGTGCCGAAAAACTGGTTTACATTTCAAAACAAACTTATAATTTGCATGATACACTTGAAACTTGCTCTGAAATGAATCTTTGAAACTCACCATGTGTGGGTAGGTGTGGGTGTGTGGGTGCCCGTGCATTGCACAGCGGACCGGTTAACTCTGTTTCATCGGGTTACACTTGTACAATTGTTTGAACTTGTACGATTGTTCTTAGATCCCTTGTTTGTTTCCTGGCCTTTTGTCGATTGTGATGGTCTAAAATGAGAGAAATCAGGATGAATCAGGATCCTGTGCCTGGCCTGCTTATAATGCTTTGTGTTTAGGTCCTGGAAATAGACCCTTGCCCCACTGAATCTGTGCCCACTATCAAGTGCCCATTTGCACTCCTTTTCATTTATTTGATGCGGACATCTTTGTACAAGGCTGTGATACTTCCCATGGTCTAATCATGTGGAATGCATTGCATGGGCACGCAATGAAGGAAGTGCAAGTCCAGACAAAATCCAGCGGTGGATTTAGAGCCTTGGAAAATAGACGGCAGGCTGTATTTAACAAGGAGTTAAAATCAGCACAGGACAAAACTATCAATAGCCAAAAATTCATATTTCAGAAGTACATATTTGCAAAAATTCCTAAGAGAAACTGTTTCAGAAATTGTCCTGGAAAATTCCACTTTCAAACCAGGCAGGCCCAAGTTCTCAAACAGTTCATTTGTTAAAAAGAACTTGCAAACTTCATTAGAATATTATTAGGAGTAGAATTGAGACAAGTCTGTCTCAAGTAAACCCTGTCCGACTACCACCAGCAAGTAACCTACTGTACCAGAGGTCTGAGCACACTCGATCACTGCTACATCAAGATAAGGAAAGCCAACTGTTCTTTCCTGAGACCACACTTTGGCAAGTTGGATCATGTGGCTGTGCTACTTGTACCTTGTTACAGACAAAGTCTAAAAAGAGAGGCTCTGGAGATCAGGGCAGCTAGAAGCTGAAGAGGCTACAGAGCTTCCTTGATTCACAAGATTGGATGGTGTTCAAGGACTTAGCTGAGGATCTGAATGATCACACCGGGGCTGTCACAGACTTTATCAAATCAGCTGTGTTCAATTGTGTCCTCACCAAATCATTTAGGATTTTCCCCAACCAGAAGCCGTGGATGAACAATGAAATCTGGAACCTGCTAAGAACCAAATGCCTAAAGAAGGAGCAGATATGACCCATGGAAAGCCATCTCCCAGGCAAAGTAGAGTTTCTGGATGAAAATGGAAGCCACGAGGGGTACCCACAGCTGTGGCAGGGTCTAAATAACATAACCTGCTAAAAATCAAAAACAGTAGGAGATGGCAAAGATTCACTCCCAGATGAACTCAATGCCTTCTCTGCCCCGGTTCAACCACAAGAACAAGAAAAAAACCACCATGTTCCCAGTGATCCTCTCCTGTCCGTATCTGAGGATGATGTGTAGGCTGCCTGCAGGAGAGTGAATCCGAGTAAAGCATCGGTCTGGATGGAGTACATGGTGAGTAGTAAAAATCTTTGCTGACCAACTTACCAATGTGTTCACAGATATCTTCAATATCTCACTCTGGCAGTGTGTTTGGAACCCACCTTTTTCAAACAGACATCAATCGTACTGGTGCCTAAGAACAGTCTGGTAACCTGACTACATGACTATCAACCAATGGCACCTACATCATGATGGTGTTTTGAAAGGCTAATGTTGAAGCATATCTGAGCAGCAACATGGATCCATTCCATTTCACCTATAGTAGCAACAGGTCTATGGTGGATGCCATTCCTCCTAGTCAGACCAGGTCATTCTGGACTGGTCGACCTACTTGTGATATGCTCCAGTCTTCTAGTTAATAAAAGCCTTGGTTTGGATCAACAAGTCTTTGGTTCTTTCGATGCGCTCTACAATTTTATTAACTAAAAGACTGGAGCATATCACAAGTAGGTCGACCAGTCCAGAATGACCTGGTCTGGCTAGGGTCAATCCTTTAAGACCTGCCAGTAGGTGTGGCTACACTCTCATCCAATCACAGTCATCCTACACTACCATCTGTACATGTACACATTGGTGATAGAATCTGTACTATCACAGACATCATCTACAAATTCACTGATGATACCACGGTAATGGGCTGTATAAAAGGGGGTGATGAGTCAGCCTACCAGAAGGAGATTGAAAACTTGGCTGAATGGTGCACCAAAAACCATTCAATGTCATCAAAACCAAGGACCTGATTGTTGATTTCGGGAAAGGAAAAGCAGAGGTGTATAGTCCAGTGATCATTGGGGAATCAGAATCGGACAGGGTGAGCAAATTTTAAGTTCTTGGAAGTCACTATCTCGGAGGATCTTTCCTGGATCCAACACACTAATGGCATCGTGAAGAAAGCACGTCAGCACCTTGACTTCCTCAGGAGTTTGCAGAGGTTTTGTATAAAATTGGAAACCCTGTGATTGGTATTGGAAATTGGAAACCCTGAACATTTCTACAGATGTGTGGTGGAAAGTGTGTCTCAGTGTGTCTGGTCTGGGGACACCAATACCACCCCCCCAACCCCCAGCGAAACGTAATGGACACAGCCCAGGACATCACAGATAAAACCCTCCCTACCATTGAGAACATCTACCGGGAACACTGGGGTTGGAGACCAGCAGCAATCATCAAGGGTCCACACCCACCCAACTCTCATTCTGTTCCCGCTGCTGCTATCAGGCCACAAGACTCGCACCACCAGGTTCAGGAACAGCTGCTACTCCTCCACCATCAGAGTCCTCAATGACAAACTCAGCCAGGGATTAATTTAAGCACTCTTGCATTTTTTCATTTTTTTTCTCTCTGTTTTGCACAGTTGTTTACATTTCTTTATTTGTTGACGTGTTCATTCTGTACAGTTTTATTTTGCACTACCAATAAGTGGTAATTCTTCCTCACCTGCAGGAAAAAGAATCTCAGGGTTGAATATGATGCCATGTCAGTAAGTACTCTGATAATAAATCCGAAATCTGGAAGTCGTAACTTTTTGACCAATTCACTAAGATTCTGCTGCTCTTCGACCTCAGCTTTCCATCCAATCAATTACTCCCTTCAAGCCAGTGTGTTGGAAATTCTACCAATCCCAGACTTGAACATATTCACTCATAGAATGTTCAGTTAAGTCACAGACATTTCAGCTCAGTAAGGTCATATCATTAATGTTCAGTATATCCCTTGTTTCTCGCCACATACTGTGAAAGAATCAGCTCATACATCCCCGTTAAGCCTTCTGTCAATGTTCTCGTTTTTCACCAGCTAAAGAATTAGATCCTTCTCATTCACTGGGTCCAAGTCCCTTAATGTCTCTTTTTACCCCCAAGGAATCAATCATACCTCACACCATGTTAACTTCATTCAAATATAAAGTATATGACAAATAATGCCAATCCAGCACAACTTTATTCGGTTTGCAAAGCAGGTGCTCTGTTACACGAGAAGAAAATATGCAGATAGGTACAAGCCTTTTTATATGGTTGAGCTTCTCATTTTTACAGCTTGTTCATGACTAATCACATGACCTGTAATCACTTATACTTTGCATCCTTCAGCAAAACATCTAGCACGAGTTTTGAGAAAAATGTGGCCTTGGTTCTAACGTCCTGCAGCTGCACTAATAAAAGAAAGCAATTTCTTTAACAGAGTCTGATATTTTCCCATAAAAAATTCTTTTTAACCCTTTTCTTGCTGCTTAAAAGAAGCAATTAAAGCAAATCTAGACAATCCACGCTATAATCTATCAGTTACAATTCTACAACATTGACAACACACCCTTCAGTGGTCTCTGCATGTTCTACCATCCTATTGTTACCTTAATGGGTGACCGGTACACAACCCCTTTGAACTATAAGAACCCATCATTGTGTATTTGCCTTGCCTTATTTGCCCTTCCCATTTTCTGTTTTTATGCCCACCTTAGTTTTCCATTTCAACCTTCCTATGTACTTAGACTCATGAGTCATGCACCAGATTGTATATCGCCAAGAGCAAGGGACCTAATAATGAAATACCACGGCATTCATCCCTCCAATTACTAAAACTTCTCTGACAAGAGAGAATGGGGCGATAAACTTTGAGCAGAGTCCTAAGGAGGCCATAGCCCAAAGAAAATGATCAAGAATGACTGAGCTACACCCTACCTTATGGCCTTGAGTATATGAATCATAGAAAAGTGTGATGATATCAATATTTTATTGACATGGGTCAAAATCTTATTTATTTGTTATATATAGGCATACATTTTTTTTAGATTTTGCTGCAATTTTACCATATTTCTCTCAAGTCCACCTGGGCCTGTTTCAGGAACTCCTGTCTGCATGCTGTCTATTCATGCATAAGCTGGGCTTAAACAACCTTCCGTGACTAACCATCGCTGTGTGTAATACTTAAATTGGCACAATGTTAACTTCCTCATACTTGTGGGGCCTCCTCTACAGTTCAGTCAAGTTCAAATAGCAATGAATGCAGCCACGTATTCGCGCTTCTGAATCCCATCCAATATTCTCTGCCTTTTGTTTTTCTGTCAGCAAATGCACGCCACGGTTAATGTGATCAAAACAGACGAAATTCAGTCAACAGAGAAAGAAAATCAAATCATTCCTTATATCCAGTTGAAATAAAAATATTGTCTAATTTGATGAGTTCACCAAAAGGAGCTTCTGAAAGTTGAATTATTTCCAGAGCAAAATTGAGAGTAGAAAGAAACCTTTTCACGTGGAAATCTTACCAGCAATGGCTTTAATGGACTAAATAAAAACTTGAAATTGAAACAAATAAGCCTAAGGCAACAATATGAGGTTAGATTAGAGAGATGTAACTGCAAATTTCATGCCAACCCTGATGTGGTTCTATGTTATAATTGATGCATTTCTACCTCCATCATTCTGACAGCAACAAGTCACTGGAACTGCCTTGTAGCCGGTCACCATCCTTTGTATTGCTTCTGCTTCTCTGCATTTGTTTCAGTAACAACAGGCCCATTGACTCTCTCAATTGCTGCAACAGCTCATTCACTGTCTGTATCTTCTGCAGCTGTTTGCACGTGGGATGAATTTCACATCTTTATTTTTAATACAATTTCCCATGGATCCTGATTCATAAGGTGCCGCGAGAGAGAATGTTCTATCGTTAGAGTTTATCACTGGGAGAGGACTTTCACTGATAAACTTATTCCAAGACCAAGTGAATGCTATTTTGCCTCTGGCATGGCAAAGCCAAAGTCCAATGATCGTTTTGCTCAGAAAGCGTGGAAGCTAATTGAACAGTAAGAGCCAGAACCCAGCACTCCTGCAAGCGCAACCAAGGCTCTAAACCTGCATTAACCTAACAAGCACCTAAATCAGGCTAATGCCAAGTGTTTACTTTTCTTATATATTCCGGTGAAAGCAAAACAACATTGAACGATACTCTCAAGGCTTCTGCGTTGTTCTTGACGCGTGCATCACGTTCGGAATAGGACCTGCACTAGTTCTCAGCAGAGTAGGCTGCTTCTGGCCCAACTCCCGAGATAAGCATAGAATGCATGCATCTTGCAATATCATCCAAACTGCAGTCAAGATGCATGGAGATCCACAGACAAACAAATCGCTCGGCCCTACAAGGATTTAGCGAGAAAGTCAAGCAAGGATCCAGAGTTTCACCCCAAACTTCAAAGTCCTACCAATCTCCCCTTGCTCAAATCCACACCACTGTCTCATTTCCTGGCCAAACATCCAAAGCCATGAGATTCAACCAAGAGCAGGGGAGCAAATTACTCTGCCACTCTTTTCACTCAATCTGACGCTTGCCCAGTGGCATTTGGCTGCGGAACATGGGCGTCACTATTACCCTCTGAGGGTCTTCAAAGTGAAAAGAAAGACACGGGCCCATTCCACAGGCAATTCAACCAACACAGGTTGTGTAGGTCTGTCGCCAGGCAGCAGGACCCAGCAGAGGAGAACTGAAAGGCCGTACTCCCACTTCTCAGGCCCGTAACAGCAGCAACAGTGATGTTGTCATTTCTTTTTTTAGATATATTTTATTTTTAAATATATTTAACAATTATACAGAACACAAAACACAAAAAACCCCACTTCCCTACCTCTTCTATATAAATGCAATTAAACCAATATAAAAAATGAAAGAAGAGAAAAAAAAGGTCTGCATGCAGGGAAACACACCAAAACACGGTACTAACGCTCTTTAAAGAGGCCTTCAAGCTCACCAAAAATAATCACATTCCTGTAGTGGCATCAGTGAAGTGCCTATTTATTCTCGGTAAGACTGTCAAATTTTCAGAAAGGTGTTGCGTCCTTTTCTAAAATTATATGCGATCTTTTCAAGAGGAATACATTTCCAAAGACCATCTGACAATGAGGAGATGGGAATCAGATTTCCATGTCATTGTTATGCATTTCCTGGTCACACATAAAGTGATGTCTATAAATTTCATTTGGAATTACAGTACAACTCCAATTATCTGAAATCGGATTCTCCAAAATCCTCAATTTGCAGAATTTTTTAAAAGATTTTTGATAAACAAGTGTGATAGATTGTTTTGGGAGATAAATTTGGGCAGGTTTTTTTAGTGTAGGTCACTTTAAAACAGGCTTATTCTCAGGGAGAGAGATCAGTTTTAGGGTCAGCAGCAGCAACAACTGGAACAGGACAAGCTGGCAAGCTTGTGGGAAAACCCCATTTGGAAGATGGGTCGTGAGTGCTTAGTTCAGCCTGGTCAACGCCATTGTGGTTCATGCAGAAGGAGAGGACTGGCTGCCTAAGGTTTCACTTGAAATAAGAGAAACAAAAAGAACTCTGTGGTGACCTGAAAGAAAGAGGTTATTATCTGGAGAACCCTGATGGGCCAAGTTTCTTCGGCAAGACACTGAAGTGGCTGGTTACAAGGAATCAGGTGTGGGTGTCCAGTGAACAACAAATCTCTCTCTGAAAACCAACAAGAAACTTCCTGAGCGGTAACCATTTACCTTTCAAGCACCAAAGCCTGGTGAACTTTATAAATGTTAAATTCTGTGCACGGTATAAGAATTGCCTGCAACTAGTAAACTTGGAGGAATGATTGGACTGTGAATCAAATAACTTTTCTGAACTTTCACAGACATTAGATACTTGTGCGCTTATAATTAGAAGGGGGTTAAGTTAATATTAAGAGAGTTTGATCCTGTTTTCATGTTTAAAGATAATTAAAAGCAATTTTTGTTTAAGTAACCATTTGTCTTAGTGAATATCTATTGCTGCTGGGTTTTGGGAACCTCTGAGCTCGCAACACAAGGATATCCCAAACAAATTAGAAAAATCCTCATTTATCCAAAATATTTTCAGAGCTGAACTGACCGGGGACATCAGGCTCCCGGCGGCAGTGTTGACCTTGGACTCCCAGCGGCAGCGCGGATCTCAGCCTCCTGGTGACAGCGCGGAACTCAGGCTTCTGGCGGCTGCAGCACACCTCCTGGCACAAGCAGGGCCTCGGCGGGGAGGTGTTGGTGATCGGCGGTGGCAAGCACTTTTATTGGTGAGAATCAAACATTATTTTAATGCTTTAAAAACCTTACCTTTTTTTGTTGCTATTTAAACACTGTTAGAGTGATTTGTTGTTGCTACTGAGCTGTTTTTTTTTAATTTTCATTTCTCCGTAAGAAGCGTTTATCTGAAATAGGCACGATCCTGGCCATTTCCGATAATCGGAGTTGTACTGTAGTTAAAGATCTACTAACTCAAAAAATTATCCAGAAGATGACTACTCCAATCTTAGACAAGATGCCACAGAGGTCATACCAAAAGGCCTCGCCTTTGTACAAAGCCAGGTAGAGTGCAAGGAGGAATTGACCTCTATACCACATCTGAAGCACATTTCTGACAATTCAGGCTGATATTTAGGTAGTTTCTGTGGGGTGAGGTACAGTTGATGGAGGAAATCATAGTGAACCAGTCTGTACCGGGCTTTAATGGTAGCTAACAAATTTCCTTGATATAAATCTGACCAGAGCTGTTCATCAATTGTTATGTTCAAATCTGATTCCCATCTCACTCTAGATTTGTGCAAGCCTGACTTTGGGCCTTCATTCAGCAGTAAAGAATACATTTTAGAAATAAATTTGCATACATTTCCCTCATGAGGCAGTTTCTCCACATCAGTAAATACAGGCAAAGTCATTTCAGGGCCCAGGTTGGTTTTAAGAAAAGATCTTAACTGAAGATAACAGAAGAACTTCTTGCTGGACAAGTCGTATTTCCTCTTCAATTGTTCAAACGACATGAAAGGTCCTTTTTCGTAACAATCTTCCCAATGTTGGATCCCTTTATAATATCAAGGCAACTGTTGTTTAAAGTCATGGTACGAGTTCATTTTGTCTCTGAGGTGTTTTTGGTGACAGTCTCATTTTCAGTCCAAAACTTCCATGAGTCTCACACCATATTTTAATGAAATGCTTTAAAATAAGATTGTCTGTCCTGTTGGATATAATCCTGGAGTTCCATTGATGAAAACTGTAAAATCACTAAATCCCTTTTCTTTTAGGGAGTGCATTCCAATTTGTATCCAGGAGGGGACACTGGCACCCTCAAAAAAGGATGAAATGAATCACATTTGAGCTTCCAAATAATCATTTTTAAAATTGGGTAACCGAAGGCCCCCTAATCTATAATTCCAAAGATACTCTGAGTACTTTACAATCCATATAAATTGTCCAACATGTTTGTTGAGAATTTTAAACTATATTTGGTGTCATGGAATAGACAAGGACTGGAAAAGATACTTTAATATATTCATTTTCACACAGATGACTCTTCCAATTAGAGTAATGGGCAAACTCACCCATCGACATCGAACCTCTTCAATTTTATTGAGCAATGAGAGGTAATTAAGTTAGTTCAAAATTTTAAGGTCATTATCTTCAGTTATTCCAAGATATTTTATACCATTTTTAAGCCACTTAAATGGGTTTGTTTGCTGATACTCAGTGTAATCAAAACTCGTTAGAAGAATAATTTCACTTTTTTCCAATTCACCTTATATCCTGATATGTCAGGATTCTGTCTAATTGTTTAAGCTGGGGGCTCAATAGCCAAGACAAAGACTCGATCTACTCAAGGCAAACGATGTCGAGATCTGTCTGTTAGTGGTAATTTTGGCCTGGGGTTTATGACAGAGAGTTTTTACCCAGTTAATAAACAACTGCCCAAACCCAAAATTTGGCCAAGACTTTAAATAAATATGGCCATTCCAGTCTATCAAAGGGCTTTTCAGCATTTTCAAGACAACATTTAACAAAGTAAGATATTGATTACAAAAGACAGAAAATTGATGGTGCAAATTATATGAAAGTTATCCCTGCTGTTTTCCTTATACTTTTGCTCTTTTAGATCTTCCATTAACTTGCAACAAATCCCCATTCCTGTGTGGTGACCATTTACTGTGAATCATTAATTGTTAATTGCCAGGGACCAATAAAAGGAGGGGTAGCTAAAGGAGCAGCTCAGAAAGTGAGTGGCACAGGGATGGAGCAGAGCTTGAGACTTTGGCTCAAGACACTTAAGTGAGCAGAGGCTGAAAAAGAGCTTACTTATCACCAGAGAATTAAGCCCAGGTGAGGTTGGTTAAATCCTTTAATAAAATTTAGATCATGGAGGTAGCTAGGGCAGTGGATTGCTCCAGTTGCGGGATATGGGAAATCTAGAAGAGTGTACTTGTCCCAGATGACTACACCTGCATCCAGCTGCAGCTCCTTACAAACCAAGTTAGGGAACTGGTGCTATTGTTGGATGAACTGCGGATATTGAGGGAGGCAGAGGTAGTTTCAGTGAGGCAGTCACCCCTAAAATTCAGAAGGTGACTGTCAGGAGAGGGAAGGGGAAGAAGCAGGCAGTGCAGAGTTCCCCTGTGGCCGTTCCCATCAACAATAGGTATACCGTTTTAGATACTGTTGGTGAGGATGACCTAACAGGGAATAGTTGAGGTGGTCATGTCTCCAGCACAGAGGCTGGACCCCAGCTCAGAAGGGAAGTGGGGGATAAGAGGAGAGTGATGGTGATTGGGGACTCATTGGTTAGACGAGTGGATAGGGGATTCTGTGACAAGATCGAGGCTCCAGGATGGTTTGTTGCCTCCCAGGTGCCAGGGTCATGGACGTCTCTGATCGAGTTCATAGCATTCTGGAGGAGGAGGGGGAGTGGCCAGATATCGTGGTCTGCGTGGGAACCAATGACACAGATAGGAGTAGGGGTGAGATCTTGAAGAGGGGATATAAGGAGTTAGGAAAGAAGGATGTTAATCTCAGGATTGCTGCCTGTGTCATGTGCCAGAGAGGGTAGGAAAAGGAAGTTGTGGCAGATGAATGTGTGGCTGAAGAGTTGGTGCAGGGGGCAGGGTTTCAGATTTCTGGATCATTGGGATCTCTTCTGGGGAAGCTCTGACCTCAAGAAAAAGGACAGGCTGCACTTGAACTGGAGGGGGACCAATATCCTGGGAGGCAAGTTTGCTAGAGCAGTTGGGGAGGGGGATGGATTAAACTATTTTGTCAGTGGTGGGAATCAGAATGAGAGTGCAGAGATTAGGGAAGAAGGGAACCAGGGAATTAGGGTCAAGAAAGAGGAAATTAGAAAAAAGACAAAAATAGAAATACAGCAAAATCGGTAACAGATACTAGTCTACTGTACATAAATCCATGGAGCATCGGGAATAAAGTAGATGACCTTGTTGTACAATTACAGATTAAAAGATGTGAGATTGTGGCCATCACTGAGACGTGGCTTAATGATGGATGTGAAGATGTGAATGTCTAAGGGCACATAGTGTACAGGAAAGATAGGCAGGTAGGTAGAGGGGGTGGCTTGGCCCTGATGGTAAGCAATGACATTAAATCACTAGAAAGAATGGGCATGGGGTCAGAGGCGGCAGAATCCTAATGAGTTGAGTTAAGAAATAAATGGCAAGGGTAAAATGACTCTATTGGCAGTTATATACAGACCCCCAAACAGCAGTTGGGGAGCGGACTGTGAGTTACACTTGAAATAGGAAAAGCATGTCAGAAGGAGAATGTCAAAATAATTATGTAGGATTTTAGCATGAAAGGGGATTGAGAAATTCAGGAAGGTACTGGATCAGAAGAGAGAGTTTGACGAATGCCTAAGGGATGGCTTTTTTTTGAAGCATCTTGTCGATAAGCCTACCAGGGGATTGGCAGTTTTGGATTAGGTGCTGTGTAATGAACCTGAGGTGATTCAGGAATTAAAGGTAATGGAACCCTTATGAAGTAGTGATCATAATTTGATTCAATTTCAAATTTAAAAAAAGGTGATTTCAGATGTGATAATATTTCAGTGGAATGAAGGAATTTAGAGTGGTATGAGAGAGGAACTGGCCCAAGCTAGATGGGGGTGGGGGGGTGGGCGGTGGACACAGCAGAGCAGAAGTGGAGGATATTTCTACAAAAAATAAGAAAAGTTCAGGATAGATAGATTCCAAGAAAAAAAGAAAATTATGAATGGAAAAATTGCACAAATGTGGGTAACTAGCGAGGATAAGGCTAAAATAAAAATCAAAAGGGAGGGCATCACAAAGAAGCAATAAATAGTGAAAAAACAGAGGACTGAGAAACTTCTAAAAACACAGAAAGGAAGTCATTTGGAAAGAAAAGATGAATTATGAAAGGAAGTTGGCAAATAATGTACAAAAGGATGCGGAGTTTTTAAAATATATAAAGAGTGAAAGAGAGACACGGGTAAATATAGGACCAATTAAAAATTATGCCGGAGAAATTATAATGGGTAACTAAGAGATGGCAGAGGAATTAAATGAGTATTTTGCATCAGTCTTCACTATACAATATACCTGATGGTTAGAGGTCTCAGGGAATAAAATTAAGTACAGTCAGGATTACTAGAGAGATGGTGCTTAGTAAGATGAATGGACTAAAGATAGACAAGTTTCCTGGACCAGATGAGGTGTGCCCATGGGTTCTGAAGGATGTGGCTTTAGAGATTGTGGAGACATTGGAATTGATTTTCCAGAAATTAATAGACTCTGGCATTGTTCTGGAGGATTGGAAGGTCACAAATGTAGTTATTCTGTTTAAGAAAAGGAGGCAGAAAAAATGGAAATTATAGACCTATTAGTCTGACATCAATAGTGGAAAGTTATTGGAGTCGATCCTCAAGGATGAGGTTATGAATTACCTTGAGGTGCATGACATGATAGATCCAAGCTAGCATGGGTTCATGAAGGGAAGATCGTGCCTGACCAACCTACTGGAATTTTTTGAGGAATCCTCAAGTAGGATGGACAAGGGCGAGGCTGTGGATGTTGTGTATTTTCAAAAGGCCTTCGATAAGGTGCTGCATAAGAGGCTGCTTAATAAGATGAGAGCCCATGGAATTACAGGAAAGATATTAGATTGGGTGGAGCATTGGCTGATAGACAGAAGGCAAAGGGTGGAAATAAAAGGTTTCCAGTTATTAGTGGTGTTCCACAGACGTCGGTGTTGGGGCCGCTTCGTTTTACAATGTATAGCGATGATTTAGATTATGGATTAAATGGGTTTGTGGCTAAGTTTGTAGGTGACCCAAAATAGGTGGAGGAGCAGGCAGAGTTGAAGAAACCGAAAGGTTGCAGAGACTCGGACAGTTGAGAGTTGGCAAAGAAGTGGCCCATAAGATACAATGTTGAGAAATGTACAGTTGTACATTTTGGAAGAAGAATTAAACAGACATTATTATTTGGATGGAGAGAAATTTCAAAATTCGGAAGTGCAAAGGGACTTGGGGGGTCCTTGTGCAGGATACCCTAAATGTTAACCACCAGGATGGATCGACAGTAAAGAAGGTGAATGCTATGTTTGCATTCATTTCAAGAGGAATAGTGTACAAGAGTAAAGAGGTGTTGATGAGGCTCTAATGGGGCACTGATGAGACCTTAATTGGAGTACAGTGTGCAGTTTTGGGCCCCTTATCTTAGAAAGGATGTAAATAATGTTGGAGAGAGTGCAGAAAAGATTTACCAGGATAATTCCTGGAATGCAAGGGCTAACATATGAGGAACATTTAGCAGCTCTTGGCCTGTATTCGTTGGAGTATAGAAACATTTCAGATGCTGAAAGGATTGGACAGAGTAGATGTGAATAAGATGTTTTCCTTGGTGGGTGAATCCAGGACAAGAGGGCCATAAATCTTCGTCCGCGAAGCCAAGCCAAAGAAAGAAGAAGGTACCCATTTAAAACAGAGATGAGGAGAAATTTCTTTAGCAAGAGGGTCATGGATTTCTGGAATTCATTGCCGCATTCAGCTGTGGAGGCCCGATCATTGAGGGAGTTTAGGGAGGAGGTTGATAGGTAATAAATTAGTCAGGGTATCAAGGGATATGAGGAAAGGGCCAGAATTTGGAACTAGATGTGAGAACAGTTTAGCTCAGGGTGGATTAGGAGAGCAGACTCAATGGGCTGAATGGCCTACTTCTGTTCCTTGATCTTGTGATTAATACTGTGCATTTGGCCTGTTGTATCTCACTGCCTGAGTCCCTGAGGTGGATGTGTCTGAACTGCAAAGTAGTCAACCGAAGAATGAGTGCTTGCAGCAAGACCAAAGTCAGTTCCTTTGGACATACCAAAAAAGGAAAGCATAGTACATATTGAGTACATTTTTAGAACACTCAAGTCGTTGGACATCATCGATAAGAAATGCGAGTTCAAATCCTACTATAGCACTTCTGGAATTTCAACTCAAATAAATAAAAAAGCTGGAAATGCCAGTCTCAGTAACCATAGTGATTTTAATGTTCTTGAATTAACTCCCATGTAAATTATCATACTACTTTTAAAAGATCCTCTCTCTTTCATTGTTGATCTTAGACTTTTGGACATTGAAGCAGAAATAGGCTATTTAGCCCATTAAGTGTGCCCTGCCGTTCAATCCTGAGCTGGATCATTTTCCCACTCAGCCCCACTGCCCGGCCTTCTTCCCATAACCTTTAATGCCCTGGCTAATCAATCTCTGCCTTAAATGTAGCCAATGACCTGACTTCAACAACTGCCTGAGGTAACCAATTCCACAGATTTACCACCCTCTGGCGAAAGAAATTCCTCTGCAGTTCTGTTCTGTGGATGTCTTTCAATCCTGAAGTTGTACCCTTTTGGCCCAGATTCTCCCACCATGGGAAATAATCTTACTACATCCACTCTGCGCATTCCATTCGAAATTTGAAATGTTTCAATGAGATCCCTCAACATTTATGGGAGATGGCCACGCACAAATTCTGCTACATACCACGAGTACACACCAAAAGCAGTCTTCCCAAGAGAAAATCTGGCATCAGACCTCTAAATGAATCTAATCCCATCAGTATGGTTGAACATCAGTTAGAAATGGAAAGTCAACGGACATCCCATTGTGTGAATTAGTAACTCAGGTTAAATGCAGCAGAAACTCATCTCATATTCAAGGCCTGAGGCAATCTTCATACTTTTCCAAATGACCATGACTCCGGACGGTGGAACTCACATTCAAATTAACATCGACCTTTGGGACAATGACCACCGACCACTGAATCCAGGAGCATTTCAGTGGGTACAGTATTTAAAGGACAAGTTCTTTACTGGTGGTCTGTTCCTCTTGCCAACACGGGCTTTGCAAAGGAATTTGCTATTTTGCAAATCTTCAGCACCCCTCTTTCATCCTCATATCTTCCATCAACTTACAGTCAAGTTTTCAATGCCAGGGATCATGTCACAGCACTGATGGTGATTATAGAACCATACTTGCTCCGTGCAAACCACCCAATGTACTATACAAAAGATCACGAGGTTCAAAGTATTTTTTTATCCTTCATAATGATGTAAAATATAGTTATTAAAAATCCTTTATGGCAGCAAAAAGTTGCTCCATTTTAATGTCTAAACAGTTTCTTTAACTATTACACGATATTTAAATTTTAAAAGTAAGAATTATTCATTATTAATATATCTTGGATTACGCTGCACAATATATACTGATATACTCCATCTGATGTTAATTATCTGTAAAAACAATTGTGTGGTTGCTAAAATAGTTGCAAAATGACTTGTGCGTGTGTGGAGGCTGGAACATCTGCAGTACATTAATGTTTTTGGATATTGCCCCCATTGCAGCTCCCAACATTTACCACGAGCATCGTCAACCACACACTACAAATCCTTATCCAAGTTCTTACATGGTACTGAAGTGTAGTAAGGATAAATATCAATATATATGGACAAAAAAACATCTGCTGATTTGTCAGACTGAGAAGAATGAGGCAGGGAAGGGTACCAGCCACCATCCTGTTAACTTTCTATCAAGAGCATCCTGTCTGGCTGCAACTTAGTGTGGTAGGTGGCTGTGGAGCATCAGATCGGAAGTCAATCATAAAGTGTGGCAGAGAGGATCCTCCCCACCCACCATCAATACCACGATCATTGTCTGAAGAGGGCTCATAAAATTAGTGAGGATCCCTACACAGCATCTTCCACCTACTCCCATAGGGAAAGAGATACAGGAGGATCAGAGCCAGAACCACCAGGCTGAGAAACAACTTCTTCCCATGGGCAGTGAGACTGGGTCAATGACTGATGAATTGCTCGTACAAACTATCCGTGACTCAACTATTTATTAACAGTCATTTTTATTTATTTTAATATTTTTATATATACACACACACATATACTGTGTATATGTATCACTTGTGTGTATGTATATTAGGTCAGGATGTGTGTTTGCTGTGTGTTGCACTGAGGCCTGATAAAATGTTGTTTTGTCAGGTTGAACTTGTTCAATCAGATGATAAATAAACTTGAACTTGAAATGCAATGACATTGGAAAATTATTCCATACATTGTACCTAAAGTTCCTAAAAATAAGATGTGTATTCATGATTTAGGATTAGTTATGAACTTGCCAGTTTATCACCTTGGTAACAATTTCATAGCTTTCAGTCAGTCTGAAGTGTAACTATGAAGTGCAAAACAACTTTTAAAGCACAAATATTTCTCCAAAAAGCTGCAAGATTTACTAATATGAATATCGAGAAAGATTTGCAGTTTTTAGAGCAATGCTTGCAACTTTAGACCTTAATGACAAGCCGTTGTGATTATGTAAGAATAGTAGCCACCAATTTGTGGCAGGGAGAAAGTAATTGTTTTAAACGTTGATAGATCAATATTGACTAAGCCACTAAGGAAATAATGTTTCCCTTTTCTCAACTATTCAATATTTTAATTATTTTATATTTAGCTGAAAAGACAGAGAAGACTTTAATTTCCCATCTTAACAAACAGTACTTCTTCAAAGTTCACATCTATTGTCAGAGTACATCACATATAACCCTGAGTTTCTTTTTCCTGTGGGCCAGACAGAATTACTACTTATTGGTAGTGCAAAAACTGCACTCAAGAAGATACACTCTTCTTGGACACCGGTATGATTGACGCCTGTTTGAAACAGGTGTTAGAGTAAGATATTGAAAATATCAGTGAATCCATTGGTAAGTTGGTCAGCACAGATTTTTAATACTCGGCCAGGTCCTCCATCCGGGCCGGATGTTTTCCCCAGATTCACTCTCCTAAAAGCAGCATGCACGTCATCGTCAGATATGGACAGGATGGGGTCATCAGGGGACGCACGGGTGTGGAGGGGTTGCTCTTTGCTTACTTAGCTCATTTCGGGGACATAACTCTACCATTCCTACCTGTAGTCTGAGAATCCAGCAGGAATCAGCTCACTTGGGGGAGGATGTGTCGATATTTTTGGATTAGAAAGATCCATGGCAGTTTTAAACAAGCAACGTTTTCTCTTTCTTTTTTTTCTTTTTTTTTCTTTTTTTCTTTTTTTTTAACTTCAGGATATCTGCTTTGTTGTCGTAAGACTTAAGAATGTAAAGAATGAGCAGAACTGCCAGATTAGATCCAGTGTCTGTTAACCCACCTAACTCGAGTTTTGATTTGACATTGGAGCTAATGTTGTCAGGACTTAAAATTCAAGCTAAAGTTATGTTAGTTGAATTTAATCTCAATTGACCGAGTCAGCTAATTGAAAAGAATTCACTAAAGAAAACAACAACAGGTTGGTTTCTTGTCCAGCACACCATATAATGCTCCAATAAGCTTTTGATCCTGTTCTCAATATTGCTGAATCTTGACCTTGGCTGTGCCATTGGAACAGGTGAAGATTAAAAATCATATAGCTGAGCCCAGCTGATGGAAGAAAAAGGCATAACCACTAAAGCTCGACAGAGTTTTCTTTCAACAGGTTGGAGACTAGTTAGGGTGGCTTGTTCCTATTCAACTCTTGTTGAAATGTTGGCAGCATCTTCTCACCCATGACACATATCAATTGTAAATTATAACCATAATTATTACACAACTTATTTCATTCTGGACATCAAATTCTATAATATAATAATTACACAATTAAATCATACTTCGTACTATGTCCAAAAATAATATTGACTACAAAAATTATACAAATAATAAGCGTAAAATTCCCTTTTATAAGATATTTTATACTTCTCTGATGTGATCCATAATCTGTTATAATTGATTGATCTGTTGTTTTATAATAATTTAATGGATCTAAGAATGGCCTCAATGACCAGGATTAAGAACGATTGGGAGCATTCTCGGATGAGGATTGCGACACAATTTTTTATTTGATCAATGAGTCTTCATGTTGTGCAAGACATAGATTGTTGCAATTTAAGGTAGTGCTCAGAATATGTACGTCTAAAGTTAAATGATCTGCTTTTTATCCTGATATGTGATAAGTGTAATATTTTTGAAGCTTCATTGATTCATGTGTTTTGGAAAGTATTTTCCAAATTTATCAATGATTATTCTGACTAAATTGGAACCACGCCTTTGGTTCTTCTCAGTCATCAACCCAGAAGAGAATCCTAGCTTTTGCTTCATTGATAGCTAGACGAGCAATTTTGATGAAGTGGACAGATAATGTTTCACCCACTCACTTTCAATGGTTGCATGATATTGTCTTATTTAAATTTGAAAAAATAAATAGATCTGAATTTGATAAGATGTGGGGCCCTTTCATGGATTATTATTATCATCTGAGGATTTAAATAGCATGGATGTTCCGGGGATTCCCTACCTGATGTCTGGGGGCTGTTAATCCGATTTATATTTACAATATATACACATCACCTTGTTTAGAGAGAAGGGGTAGATTAGTAGGGATTTTTTTTTTAATCCTTTTTTTCCATTTTATTATTAAGGCAAACAAGTAAAGGGTGGGTTTAACTACAGATTATGGATATGTACATTCTAATGATGTGCAATCCAGCACTGGATTCGTAAAACAATGGAAGGCGATGTCAAATCTACTTGTGTGGCCGGAAGAGGTGAATTGATGCACGGCAATGCTGTGTAACAGAACTCGCTGGTCCATGTGGGTTCGGAAACACATGTTGAAGGAATACCATGAAGCATAAAGTAAGGTAGCAGGCAGCTTAGTAATGCACTGACAGACAGGCAGAATCTAGATAGAAAAAAAAGGTTTTAACAAAAATGTCTTAAACTTTTGGGTGGATGGAAATAGCACAGGAAAGAGTTCTCCTGCTTAATGTTCAATCATTAATTTACCACCTTCAACCACAAGAAATATTAAGAACATTTAAAATATCATATAAAGCACAGTTCAAAACTACACTTTAGAATCTGCAGGAGAAGACAAGGTAAATATTCTCAGTTCAGCACAAACAGAATTTCTTGAGCACAGTACAGAGCTGAACTGCCAAGCTCTTATTAATAAATGAGAATTGAAATTATTTAAATTATTCAAGTACTACTTGCCTTTTTATTACAATAGCATGTGAGATATGAATAGAGTATAGAACATTACAGCACAGTACAGGCCTTTGGCCCATAATGTTGTGCCGACATATCTCATCCAGTTCCCAATCTAAACCTTCCTTACCTTGCATCCATAACTCTCTATTGTTATTGTTTACATGTGCCTATCAAAGAATCTTTTAAATATTCCTATTATACAAGCATTCACCACCATCCCTGATGACTCCCCTAAACTTTCCTTCCTCACTTATTACAGGTGTCTTCTGGTGTTTGCTGCTCTCATCTTGGGAAACAGGTGCTGGCTGTCCACCCTATCAATGCCTCTCATAATCTTGTAGACCTCTATTAAGTCACCTCTCATCCTTCTTCAGTCCAAAGAAAAAACCCTAGCTTGGCTAACCTTGCTCCAATCCAGACAACATCCTGGTAAATCTCCTTGGCACCCTTTCCATAGCTTCCTGTAATGAGGCGATCAGAATTGAACACAATATTCCAAGTGTGGTCTAATCAGAATTTTATAGAGCTGAAACTTACCTCGCAACTCTTGAACACAATTCTCCAACTAATGAAGGCCACCATACCAGAAGCCTTCTTAACCACCCAATCAGCTGCAAACCAACATAACTGCAGCTCAGACTGCATAATACCAGGGAAACTTAATTAAAGATGATTGGAACAGTCAATGCTTGATATGCACCGCATCAAGCCATTAAAATGAAAGGAGCAAATGCCGTGGAATGAAATGACCTAGATGAACATGCTGCAGATACCTTAAAGGTCAGGCAGCATCTGTGAAGAAAGGAATCAGACTTGGTCAAAATACAAAAAAATGCTGGAGGAACTAAGCTGATCTCACATACGCTGCAAGACCGGCTGAGTTTCTTACAACACTCACACTATCTGCAGACTTTCGTGTTTCATTATCCGCAAAGTTATTCGTTAAGGACGATGAAATCTGATCAGAACTGGGAGAGCGAGAAGACGAGTGTTTTCGGTTGCAGAGAGAAGGAGGAATGGAGAACAAAAAGAATGTTTGTTTTTAGGGTGGGAACAGATGGTTGGGCTTGTAAGGTGTTATCATCAGTACAAATACAATGAAGCCAGAAGAAGTAAATCGTGAAAATCTGTCGGCACCGTGGTTGAAGTAAAAACACAAAATGCTGGAGAAGCTGAGCGCTTCAAACAGTGCCCTTTATGTAGCAAAGGTAAAAATACATCACGAAGGTTTCGGACCTGAGCCCTTCCACAAAGTGTGGGCTCAGGCCCGAAACATCAGTAATATATCGTTACTTCCGATGGACGTTGCGAGACTGACTGAGTCCTTCAAGCAGTTCGGTGTTTTGGCAGAATACTATTCATCAATCACACAGCCTGCGGGAAGAAGCTATTTCCCAGCCTGTCAGTCCTGATTTTGATGCTCCTGTGCCCCCTTCCTAACTGTAGTAGGTCAAAGATACTGTGGGCTGGATGGAAAGGGTCCTCTCTAATATTTTGAGCACTATTTAAGCTACATTCCTGGTGAATGTTGTTAGACCTCAGTGATCTTCTTGGCTGTTTTCATGATCCACTGTATTGACTTCCAGTTCGATGCATTGCAGCTCCCATAACCCGCCATGCTGCAGCCAGACAGGACACTCTCAATTGCGTTCCTATGAAATGTTGTCAAGATGGGGCCCAGTAGCCTTGCCCTCCTCAATCTCCTGAGGAAATATAGGTGCTGCTGCACCTTCCTGATTAACGAGGAGCAGTTGAGGGTCCAGGATAGATCATCCCTTATTTGCATGCCAAGGAATTTTGTGCTCTCCATGATGTGTAAGGAAATGAAAGGCATTCCAATCTTGTTGGGGGGGGGGGGGTGGGGTGCTCAATGATACGATATCCCAGGGGTGGTCGAGACCCTTTAATTTCTTCCTTGAACATAGGCACAGCCATTTCCATCCTGATGCCTCTCTCAGATGCCTGGCATCATATGTTCTTAAACTGAACAACTTCTGCTTTCTATGGCACGGAAACTGGCCCATAGGCCCAGGTTATCCAACGTGACTAAGGTGCCAATCTATACTAGCCCTATTAAACTGTTTTGGGCCCATGTCCTTCTAGACCTTTCCTGTCTATGTAGCTGTATAATATCTTTTAAACCATATTCACTTTCTCCTCTGACAGCCCATTCCATATACCCAGCTCGAAAATCTTGCCTCTCAGATCTCTTTTAAATCTTCCTTCTCTCATGTTAAACCTACTCCCTCTCGTTAGAGACTACCCTGCCCCAGGTCAAAAGAGCCTGTCCATCTTCAGTAGACAATAGTCAGTAGGTGCTGGAGTAGGCCAATTGGCCCATCGACCCAACACTGCCATTTTTCAGGTCATGGCTGATCATTCACTATCAGCACCCATTCCCAGCCTTATCCCAATAATCCTCAACTCCCCTGCCCACAGAGCTTTATCTAACTCTCTTTTGAACATATCCAGTGAATTTGCCTCCACCAACCTCCACACCAAAGCATTCCACAGATCCACACTTCTCTGGGTAAAACAATTTATCCTCATCTCTGTCCTAAATGGCCTTCCCTGTGTTCTTAAACTATGCCCTGTCTCTTCCAACATTGGAAACATGTAATCCAATTTCACCCTGTCTAACCCCTTGATAATCTTATATATCTCAATCATATCTCCCCTCATCCTTCTAAACTCCATCGCATATAAGCCCAGCCTCTCTAACCTTTCAGCATATGCCAATCCTGCCATCCAGGGAACTAACCTTGTAAATTTGTGCTGCACTCCCTCTATAGTGAGTATGTCCTTCTTCAAATTTGGGGACCAGAACTGGATGCAATATTCCAGGTGAGGTCTCACCAGGGTCCTGTACAACTGCAGGAGGGCTTCTATACTCCTTTACTCCAATCCCCTCTTTATGAAAGCCAACATATCATTTTCCTTCTTCACATCTTGCTGAACCTGCAGGCTAGCTTTTAGTGACTGGTGTACAAGTCCACCCAGATCCCTTTGCACTACCCCACGCCCTTGCTTGACTCCATTTAAATAATACTCTGCTCTCTTATTACTGCCTCCAAAAAGGATAACTTCACATTTGCTCACATTGAACTTCATCATAATGCTCCCTTATAATTTTATAAACCCCAAGAAGTTCTACAAGGACTTTCTCAACTCAAAAGGTATCTTTGGAAAATGACAAAAAATGTGATGAATCAGAGTCCAAGTGAATATTTAGGGCCTTTAACATTGAAGCAGAATGGACAGTGTAAATATAAACTCTCTTGCAGTAAGTTGCTGATATCAGCTTCCAATTTCATCTTATAAAATTCTTGACTCTTGCTTTTGATGTCTGCTTCAAAGCAGCATGAAGCTAAATTATTCAGTTAATTGCCACAAACCCAGTATGGTCAGGCAGCTGTCGCATGCACACTGCTTCTTATCAAAAGCTGTAATTTATCAAAAAGTACATTTGGTTTTAATGGAGATTCCACTGTCCTGCAGTGGGTATGAGAAGCAGAGAATGAACTTTGGATACAATTTATCCTCAATAAGAGGTTAAAGGGAAATCCATTTCAAGCATAGAATCAACTTGGATGAGAGATTCTTGAAAGAACAACATCTCATTTCATCAGTTTTCAATTTCATGATCTTATTATGCAGGATTTTGAGGGTGGACAGTTGGTGCTTAATCATTAGATTTGTGTTTGTCCATATAGATTTGGTTTAACTGTAAGGATCTTCAAAATACTTCTAACGTCTGATTTTAATGCAGACACTGCTGTGCTCTCTCACTCACACATATGCATGCAAACATGCACACGATGACTGAAAAATTGTGTAAAATTTTGATGGTAATGGAAATTTGGCAGCCAGGTTACATCCTAATTTTTCTTTCTTCTGCGCCAACTGATATCAAAACCAGGCTTATACCATAAGATGCCTCTTTCACATGATCCCTGTGCACATTGGCAACTAAATAACAGTTAACAATTTTTAAATTATATTTGAATAAATTATCATTATTGCATGGAAAGAGACATATGGCAAGTTGAATGTCCCCTTCAACTAAACGTTCTGCCAAGTGGTTAGCAACAAACTTTCTCAACTCTCTTGCATTGTGGACCATTTCAATGAATGATTCCTATTAGATTTAAAGTTAAACCCATGCACTCTTCGCAGATAGAAATGTTATGAAGTTTGTCGTACTTCTTCTGGTGAAGGTAGAAAGGTCTTTAAGCTGAAAGATTGTCTTCTGTTCCACATAGCAATTGACTGCTTATTTTCAAATATGTAAATTAATTTCACTTGAATTTTTCTCTCTCCAGGTAAGATCAGAATTCAAAGTTTTAACTTTTCAACAAAAAAGAAAGATAACTAATTTCATACAGAAATATATTGTTCTTCAGGGGTGAAACATGAAAGTCTACAGATGCTGTAATTGTAGTAAAAAACCCAGAAATGCCAGAGGAACACAGCCGGTCTCGAGGTGTCCATAGAGGTAAAGATAAATCACTGATGTTTCAGGCCTGAGCCATTCGTCAAGGTATGAAGTTTTCTTTGGGGTTGGGAAAGATCAAAACTTAAAATATCTTGTCGATTCTCTGATGAAAATTTCTTGCATTCCATGTTTCTGTTTCAACCTAGCGTTGAGTTTTACTTTGGATTTTCCCATTTAACAAACTTAGTTTATTCGGCCAAAATAGATCACAGCTCCAAAAACAAGTCATCCTATATATTAGATGAAGTAGGCCATTGTAATAAAGATAGAAACATGGACATGACATGGTCCTCTACTTGGCCACATGTAACAATGACTTCATAATCCAAGATTCCTGGCTGTCTTAGCAAACTGTATACTAAAATAGTCAATGTTGACAAACCTCCATCTTCCAGCTTCCAACTTGGTGACAGTGTCAGGAAAGCATTTAGTTACCCAATCTCAACTGAACTCAGAACAAAGGAAGAACCAAAATCCATCTGCCTTTAATCTGACGATGAGTTGTTAACTGGGCAAATTCCAAGATATCTGGAGGAAACATATTCTCCAAGAAGATTCCATTGCTTTGCTTTTCTAATTAGTGATAATCCCATTCCCCATCACAACAGTTCATTCTGAATTGAAAGCTTATAAAATCATCGAACCATAGAACATTACAGCAAAGAAGACAGGCCCATCTGGTCTGTGCGGAACATTTATTTTGCCTAGTCCCACTGACCTGCGTCCAGTCCATAGCACTCCATACCCCTCTCATCCATGTACCTGTCTAAATTTTTCTTTAAAAATGTGAAAATTAAGCTCAAATTCACCACTTCAACTGGCAGGTTGTTTCACACTCACATGACTCTCTGTGTGAAGACACTTCTCCTCATCATCTCCCTAAACGTTTCCACTTTCACTCTTAACCCATGACTTCTTGTTTGTGTCTCACCTAACCTCAGTGGAAAAAGTCTGCTTGCATTTATATTTGCTATACCGCGCATAATTTTGTATGCCTCTATCAAATCTCCCCTCATTCTGCTATGCTGCAGGGAATGAAGTCCTAACCTCTTTAACCTTTCCATGTAACTCACTTCCTGAAGTCCCAGCAACATCATAGTAAATCTTCTCTGCACTCTTTCAAACTTATTGATATCTTTTCTGCACACAATACTCCAAATTTGGCCTCACCATTGCCTTACACAACTTTAACATAACATCCCAATTCCTTTATTCAATGCGTTGATTCATAATCGCCAATATGCTAAAGTCTCTCTTTACTGATCTACCTGTGATGTTACTTTCAGGGAATTATGTATCTGTGCTTCCAGATCTCTCTGTTCTACCACACTCCTCAGTGCCCTACCATTTACCATGTATGTCCTTTCTTGGTCTGTCCTTCCAAAATGTAACACCTCACATTCATCTGCATTAAATTCCATCTGCCATTTTCAGCCCACTTTTCCAGCTGGTCCAGATCCCTCTGCAAGCTTTGAAAACCTTCCTCTCGTCCACAACCCCTCTCATCTTTGGGTCATCTGCAAATTTGCTGATCCAATTTACAACATTATCATCTTGATCAATGATATGGATGACAAACAATAATGGTCCCAGCACTGATCCCTGAGGCACACCACTAGTCACAGGATTCCAGTCGAAGAAGCAATCATCCACCACTACTCTCTGACTTCTCCTGCATAGCCAATGTCAAATCCAGTTCACTACTTCACCATGTATACCAAGCGTCTAAACCTTCCTGACTAACTTCCCATGCGGAACCTTGTCAAAGGGCTTGGATGCTGTCTACATGAACTTTGACCTTACCACAGCCTTTCCTTCATAAATGTTCTTCTTCAAAAAACTCTGCAAGATTGGTTGAACATGATCTACCACCCACAAAGCCATCTTCTTCAAAAAACTCTGCAAGATTGGTTGAACATGATCTACCACCCACAAAGCCATGTAGACTATCCTGGCCATCCAAATAATTGTATATCCGATCTCTTAGGACATCTTGAAGGGTGAAAGGACATCAGAGCATCCAGACGAATACTACACAGACAGGGGGAGAGCGTACAAACTCCTTACAGAGAGCGCTGGATTCTAACCCAGGTTGGTGGTGCTGTAACAGTGTTGTGCTAACCATGTCACCCAAATACACCAATTAATCTACAAGCCTAGTAGGCTTTGGAGGGTGGGAGGAAACTATGAAATGATTTGACCCTTTGGTAAAATGGATAGGAAGAATCTGGTTCCCTCAGGGATCAGAAGGCATATATAGATTTAAGGTAAATGGTAGAATGATTAAAGGGGATGAGAATATCTTTTATGAATGTGTGTTTCGTGGGAATAGTATGGTTGGTGGGAAAGTGCTTCTGGAAGTCTCTGTCTAAAAGGACAAAGTAAAAATACTTAGATATGTACATTCAGTTCCATGAAGTGCTGGGCTACACTGGCATTCTCTGGTCCTCAGTGCAAAATATGCAGACATAATACTCAAACAAACAATACATATGCAGGACAAGTATTCATATATACAAATAACTAAATCAATATTGTTCTGTGAATATTTTGGATGGTTAGTGGGAAGAAGCTGTTCCTCAGCCTGATTGTACTGGCTCTGATACTCCTGTATCTCTTTCCCGATGGGAGCAGCTGAAAGATGGTGTGTGTGGAGTGGAAGGGGTTTCTCAATGATTTTGCGGGCCTTCTTCAGACAACAATCCCAGTAGATCACATTGATTTTTTTTTGAAAACTTTATTTAAGACTTTAATCAAAATAGTTAAACATAACAAAGAAAAGTGAAGAACAAATTTTTATATATAGAAAAAAACCCACCCACCCTCCCACCCCTTCAGCCAGCTCCCTTAAGGGGAGACAAATATAAAAACAATACAGTTAATATAAAGAATATTTCAAAGTATTTCCAAATTCGTATACTTCAAATAAGGAGACCACATTTTAACATAAAATGAATAATTATCATGTAAATTACATGTAATTTGTTCCATAATAATACAATTTCTCAACTCATTATGTTAATCTCCACATTATCTTACTAGCTACATATTTTCATGCTACAGACAGCATTAGACGTACAAATGCAATTTGAAATTTATCCAACCCTAGTCCTTTCAAAGAAACCATATATCCAAACAAAAAAAATCGATGGGTCTAATGGAAATTTAAAGTTAAATAATTTTTCCAAAACCAATCTAATTCCTTCCCAAAACGGTTGTACTTTAACATAAGACCAGAATGCTTATAAAAAAGTTCCAATACATAATCCACATCTAGAACAAGAATCCGAATTACTAAACCCATATTTTTTAAATTTCTCTGGAGTCAAATATAACTGGTGCAAAAAATTATAATTAACCATTCCATATCATACATTGTCACTTTAGTTACACTATCATGGCACATAGCCTCCCAATTTTCTTCGGGAAAAATATAAGTTAAATCACTTTCCCATTTAAGTCTAGATTTCTCCCAATCCGTTTTATCAATCGCATTTTGTAACAATTGGTACATACCCGAAATATATCCTTTCTTAGGTACAGAAGAAATCAAAGACTCAAATTTCATCAACATGGGTAGATTCGTCTCTTTACCATAATTATCTTTTATCAAAGCTCTAAGTTGATAATACACAAATAAAGAGTTTACAGATATATCAAATTTCTCCCTCAGTCGGTTAAAGGATAAAATTGCTACGTACTGAATTGACATTCTCAGCCAGAATCAAAGTAATCTGCTCCTTAATGAAAGTAATAAACTCTGGTTTCTTCAATAACATTGTATTGAACCTCCATCTATAAGACAATTGCACAACTTCTGGACTTAAACAGGAGAAAAATAACATGGAATGGTCAGATATAACCCAATTTTTGTATTCAGTAGTGTTCTACCCTGTAAATGCGCTGAAACCAAGAAAAAGTCTATTCTATAAAATGAATCATGTCTCGATGAATGAAAAGAAAAGTCTTTGTGGGGTTTACTCTCCTCCAAACATCAACCAAATTCAGATCTTTCATCAAACCTCCTATTTGTATGCCACCTTTGATTTCCTCATACTTTTTGGAGATCTATCCAATAAAGGATCCAAAACACAGTTAAAATCTCCCCAAACCAGAATATTATTATTGGCCTGATATAACAGTAAAAAAGCCTCCAATATGAAGCATTCATCGTCTACATTAGGTGCATAAACATTTAACAAAGTCCACGATCAGCAAAAATTTTATAGTTAACTATCAAACCCCTCCCAGCATGTCTCTCAAATGATTCCAATTCAAACGGTAATTTCTTATTAATTAAAATTGCAACACCCCTTGCCTCAGAATTAAAAGAAGAAGAGAACACACAACCAACCCACTCTCTCTTCAATTTCAAATGCTCTTTTTTGGTCAAATGTGTTTCTTGCAAGAAAGCAGTATCAACTTTCATTTTTCTTAAATAAGCCAAAACTCGTTTGCGCTTAATTGGGTTATTCAAACCCTGAACATTAAAAGTTGCAAAATTCAAATTAGACATTTCTTAATCTAATAATATATTCCACTACTATAAAATAATGCCCCCCTTCTAATTCCCTTAATATTCTCATCCCCCCTATATAAAAACTCCAAAAAAAATAAAATAAAAAAAAATCCCAAAACAAACTACTAAAAAGTAGTCATCCCCTAAAAATCTGGGTGTGGTAAAACCCACTAGTGGCAGGTGACTAAAGGTCTCAGTGCCATCCACCACCCCCCCCCCCCCCAGTCAGACTTTCACAAAGTACTTAATTAAATATATTCAACCCAATGATTCCAGTCCCAATGATTGTTCCAGATCTTCAATATCAAGAAGACTTTGCATCAATTCAACTTTTTTCCCATTCTTCCAATGTTTTCCATTCTTCCCATTTCCATTTCCATTTATCCTCCTTTTAGGCGACAATAGTGGCGACATTCCATTTCCTTGTAAATTTGGCAATGAATTAGCAAAGATTAATGCATGATGATCATTTTCAAAAAATTGAGATTGAAAATTCCCATAAAAAACTTTCAATACTGCCAGATAACGAAAGGCAAATTTATATCCCTTTTGCCACAGTACTTCTTTACCTGAATTAAATTCTCGACGCCTTCTAATAATTTTTGGACTCAAATCTGCATAAAAAAACACCTTGTTGTTTTGAACCATTATTGGAGTCTGATTTTGCCTTCTGCACCGCCATTCACAATATCATTTCTCTATCCTGATATCTCAAACAGTGAATCAGAACTGCTCATGGTGATTGGCCTGGAAATGGTTTCTTCCTTAATGTTCTTTGTGCCCGATCTAACTCCAGACCATCCTGAAAAAATTCCTCGCCCAACACCTCAGGAATCCATTTCTTAAAAAACTTTACCAGATCAGAACCTTCTAGACCTTCTGGAATACCTAATATTTTTACATTATTTCTTCGACTTTGATTTTCTAATGAATCAATTTTCTTCAATAATTCCTTCTTCTGAATCCCCCAATCCACGAAAGAATCCTCCACTTTTTCCATTTTTTCTCTATTCTTGATTCTTACATACAAAAAAAGCTTCTTCAATCTTTTTTTATCTTGTACGGTATCCACTGATTTTATCAATCTACTAACATCACTTTTAACTACAGTAATATCTTGCTTCATAAAAGTAATTTCTTCATACATAGTGTTCATTTTGGTTTTCACTTCCATAAATCCTTGAGTCATCTGAGTAAACATCTGCATTGACATTTTTTCCATTTGATGAGCAATCCCTTCCAAGATTGTAAGCACAGAATCCAGTCCAGGTTCCATCACCTCCCTTTGAGGCCTACCTTCTCTGATGTCAGTCCCCATTTCTTCCTGTGTAAATTCCAATAAAGTTGAGCTCTCTTCCTCCTCAAGCGCAATAGGTCCTCTTCCGGTGCGGCTGCTAGTTTGGACACCTGACGACAACGCGCCAAACTCGTCAGCCCGCTGTCGCTCGGGCTCCCCCACAGCCCACACCTTATCCAATCGTTCACGGACCCATGATGCACCACACATGCCCGGCAGAACCACCAACCGCGCAGATGCGTCTTACGACGCTAAACTGCGCGCCCCCAGACCACCAGGCAATGTTTCAGGCTCGCGGGTCTGTCCTCACTCGGCTGACCCACCCGTGCACCTGGACTCACGGGTGTGTGAGTCAGAACCGGCTGAGATCATCGCTGATCCGACGCCATCTTGCGGATGCACGATCGGCGCCGACGTAATACTTAACCGAGCAGTAGTCCTCTGAGGCTTGGGGGCTCCAATCAATGACTCCGTGGCTTCAACTTGATAGGTAGGCCTCAATTCTTCAACACTTTTGTAAGGTAGTTTCTTTTGCAATTGAGCTTTTGATTTTTTTCACGTTTGCAGCCATTTCAATCCTTCACTATTCCAAAATCTGTAGATTCAATATTTAACCACTTTTACAAGTTTTAAAATCAGTTATTTAGAAGTCTAACTGGGGGAAGGTAGAACCACACATCTTTCCTCTACGCCATCTTGCCACGCCGCCCCATAGATCACATTGATGAGGGGAAGGTAGACTCCAGTAATCCTCTCTCTGCCACTCATATGGTCCTGTGGATTGACCTCCCATCCATTTCTTGGTACAAGAGCAATTTCAATTCAAATTAATATGTAAATTTGAAGTGAAAAAAAATCTGAAATGAGTTATGAACGTACAAACTTATATGGCTCACCAATGTTCTCAGGGAAGGAAGTCTTCAATAACGTACCTGATCGAAAATGTGCCCTCCTCTCACCTTCTTTGCAGAATGATTCAGCAACCCACTCAGTTCAATGGACACAACTGCTTATCCCATGATAGCCGAAATCGATTCCTTTCCAAATGTTTCCATTTCCAGTAACTGTGGGGGGTGCCATTTCAGTCTGACCTGTGGAGGATTCATTATATTTCGGTTTATTTTAGATTTCCAATATTCACAGGTTTTCATGTTTCCCAGTTACTTTTCATCCATATTTGTTTTGTCGGGACATTCCTGCATTCATCAATGGTTCCTGCCTTTGGTTAGGTTCAGTCAAAACCATTAACACAATCAAAATCAAAATTTGATTAAATGGCACATTGCTCGATAAACTAACACTGAGATTGATGGAACCTTAAAGAATTCAACAACCAAAAACCTCTTACATTAAATGACCAGACAAAGCTGAGTGAAGAAAGATTTCCAATTTATCGACATCAACTGCATCCATTTTCTTAAATTATTCAGTGATTTAATTGTATGGGGACTTCTGTTTGTTGGGTATTAGAAAGAACCTGTTACCTTCCTGCCTTATCTCACCAAATGCTGAGAGTTAAGTCAGAGGATGGAACTAAATTATTTGCAGTTGTGTCCACGTCCCAATTTAGCTAGCCTGGATTTTAACCCCGCTCCCCACGGGGAGTGAGCCCTTGTGGCTGCTGTCGTTATTGGTCCATGGAAGGATGAGATAAATCTCCTTATTTAAAGACATAATGGTGTTTATATTATGTGAGTTTCACTGGCAAATGTCACATTTGTTGCTCCTTCTAGGTTACATCTGAACTGGGGCTTCTTCGTCCATTGCAGAGATAATTTTACAAAGCAACCACATTACTGAGTTTACAACTGTAAGTTGTAGTGCTTACAAGAAAAAAATTGTTTATTTCCTTCTCTACTTTCTGCTGTGTTGGGATAATAAGCTCACCTACCCAAATAACTGTTTTGCTGCCAGTCTTCATACAACATTTCTTTTATTCAGGGATTCATTTTTTTTTCTTCTCTCAGAGGGTGTGAGTCTTTTGCTCAAAGGATAATGGATGTAGATTGAATATTTTAAAACAGATGTGGATAGATTCTTGATTAACAGGAGGATGAAAGGTAGAACATAGAATGTGATAGCACCATGTACACCCTTTGACCCATGATGATGTGCTGACCTATATAAACCTATTCAAAAAATTAAACCTTCCTTACCTCATTGGTGTTTCTTTGTTCTTTCATCCATGTGCCTATTTAAGAGTTTTTATTTAGATGTCCCTATATTTACAGTCTCTACCACCACCTTTGGCAATGCATTCCAGGCACCCACCACTCTCTCTGTAAAATACTTACCCCTGACATTTCCGCTAAACTTTCCTCCCATCACTTTGTACAGATATCCTCTGGTGTTTTCTACTCTCGTCCCAGGCCTATCCATGCCTCTCATAATCATATAGACCTCTCATTCTTCTTCACTCCAAAGAAAAGAGCCCTAGCTCTGCTAACCTTGCCTCATAAGATACGTTCTCCAATCTGGGTAAATCTCCTTTGCACCCTCTCCATCACTTCCATATCCTTCCCTTTTTTTTGAAAACTTTATTTATGAATTGTTAAAATAGATACAAAAAGAAGCTTGCTAAAAACTATCCCCTTACTAACCCCCCCTCCCGCTACATCCCTCCCCCATATAGAAGCCAAATGCATATTCCAGGTAATTATTGGTTGCTGTGGAGTGTGCCGACCCTTTACATTTTTAAAAAACATTTACAATATATCCAAACCCATACATTTCAAATATGGAGTCCACATTTTAACGAAAAACTTTAATTATTGCTTCCATATCCTTCCTGTAATGAGGCAACCAGAACTAAACACAATTTTCAAGTGTCGTCTAACCAGAGTTTAATAGGCAAGTCAAGTTTACTGTACAAACACAACCCAACAAACAGTGTTCTTTGGTCCTCGGTGCAAAACATGTAGACATGCAACCAGACGTAACTCACATATAGACAAACAATACCTATGCAGGACAAGTATTTAATCTATACAAATCAATCAATAAATATTGTCACATGAATATGAGAGTCTTGGATGGTTAGTACGAGCAGTTGCTTTGGTCGTTCAGCTTTCTTACTGTTCTCCAACCTGGTGGTGCTGGCTCTGATATTCCCGTATCTCTTGCCTGATGGGAGCAAGAATGACGTAAGAGCTGAAAGGTGCTGTATGCAGGAAGTTAGGGGTCCTCAATGATTTTGTATGCTCTCTTCAGACAATGATTCCAGTAGATCATGTTGATTGGGGGGGGGGGGGTGGAAGGGAGACTCCAATGATCTTCTCATACACACTTATGGATCTGTAGATTGACCTCCAATCCATTTCTTACCATACCACACTGTAATGCAGCAGGCCAGGACACTTTGAAAAGAGCTTCAATCAAAGGTTGGCATAATGGTGGCCAGTAGTCTTGCCACTTCAGTCTTCTCAGGAAGTGCAGTCACTGTTGCATCTTCCTGACAAGTGAGGAGATGATAAGTGTCCACGATTAGGTCACTAGATAAGTGAACTCCATGGAACTTGATACTCTCCACTATCTTTGCTACAGAGTTGTTGATGTGTAGTGGAGGGTGGTCAATCCTGATCTGCCTTAATCTCTACAATCATCTCCTTTGTCTTGTCCGTCTATGGACTCAAATTGTTACTCTTGCACCATTTCATGAAATTTTCCACCTCTTTTCTGTAGTGCGACTCATCATTGTTGCTGATGAGTCAACTACTGTTGTGTCATCTGCAAACGATTGCGCTGTTGAGACTGTATCTGGCAAGGCAGTCATGGGATGGTAGCGTGAACAGGACCAGGCTGAGCACACAGCCCTGAGTGCACCAGTTCTCAGCATAATGGTGCCTGACATTCTACTACCAACCCTGACAGAATGTGGTTTTTCCATTAGGAAATCCAAGATCCAGTTGCAGAGAAGGGTGTTGAGTTCCAGCAAGGACAACTTCTCCACCAGCCTCTGGAAAATGATTGTGTCAAATGGCGAGCTGAAGTCAATGGACAGCTGTCAGCGTATGAGATGTTGTTTTCCAGGTGGGTCAAGATGAAGTAACAAGGCTATAGCATCATATGTGGAATGGTTTCTTCGATAGGTGAATTGAAATGGGTCCAACATCTTTGGGAGGTGTGCTTTGATGAATTCCATCACCAGACATTCGAAGCATTTCATAAATGTGGAGGTCAGTGCCACAGAGCACAGTCATTGAGGCCTATTATTGCCGCCTTCTTGGGTACCGGAATGATGGTTGCTGTCTTGAACCCTTGAAGAGAGCTCCAACATTAACTCTTGACTCTTGAACTCTATTCCCATGAAAGGCACCATTCTGTAAACTTTATTAACTCCCCTGTCAACCTGTCGAGCAACCTTGAGAAATCTATGAATTTGGACCACATGATCCCCTCTGTTCTTCCACACTCTTAAGAATCCTGCCATTATCATCCAAAATCTATCACTTCGCACATCCATTTTGAACATTATCTACCACTTTTCCAGTCAACTCTTCATCCTGGCTTACAGGAATGCAGACTTGAATTACAATTCAATGAGCAATGATCCCATTGAATTGTGAGGTGGGCTCAATGGGCCTACTCTGTTTTTAATTTATATGTTTGTTTATAATATAGCTACCATGCTGTTATGGACATAAGTAAGAGCCTGAATTTTTCAGAGAGGACATAATATGGTTCATAGTGTAAAAAAAATAATAAAAAAATAACATTGTGCTCTAAGAATAATTTTGCTTTCTTCTTTCAGTTTATTTTTCTGTCAGAAAACATTTTATTATTCATGGTACTTTTGTGATGGCAAATATTTTATGACAGCATCATGGAAACAATATTTTTTGAATACACTTAATATCAGTTTAGGTATGTAATATTTGACCTGATTGAATAACAAGTGGAAAATGTAGTTATTACATTTATATGCAATTATGAAGTGATCATTTATTCTTAATTGACGATAACTGCATGAAATATTTCATTAATTCTCTTTGTTAAAGCCACAACATAAATTGCCTGAATTATTAAAGATCTTTAGTGTATAAAAATATTCCTATGCATTTTAGACTATCAGAGCTGGATACTGAGCCAAATAAGATGATAAGGAGATAGCTAGCCAACAAACTGGTCAGAAGTTGGCATCTAGGAAGCACGTGAAAGGAGGAAGGGAGGACAGGGAATACCAAGGTGGGAACACCAGAGCCTCAAGCTTGGTTGGCTAGAATGGGATGAAAGAAAGCAGGAATGCACAAGACCGGTGTAACGGAATTCTCAGAAGATTACAAGATGGAGAAGGTTGCAGACCTTACAGAGAATTTTAAAACTGGGGAAATAATGGATAATTGAGGCATTGATCATGTGGATGTCCAGAGGCTTCTCCCCAGGGCTGAAATGGCTCACACGAGGGGGAATAATTTTAATGTGCTTGGGAGTAAGTATGTATGGGGGAAGATAAAGGAGGTTTTTCATGTAGAGAGTGTGCTACTGGAAACAGTGGTGGAGACTGAGATAGTACATGGGACTAAGAAAAATGGAGGGTTATGCAGTAGAGACATACTGTGTAGTTTTTTGAGTATGTAATTGGGCTGGCACACACAGTAGGCCACCAGGCTTGCATTGTGCTTTAGATTTCTATGTTCTATGCTATAAAAACTGAATAAATAATTAAATAAATCTCTAAGTACCTGGTGATAAGTTTGGATATAGGTAGCAGAGTTTTGGACATAAAATGAGAAGGCAGTCAGGCATTGAAATATCTGGAGTTAACAAAGGCACAGATGAAGTTCAACTGGCCAAGAGGAATTTCCCAATGTTATGGAGATGCCAGCAAGCAAAGTTGGTGACTGTTAAGGATTTTGGATCAGATGACCAGAGTAAAAGTAAAGGTAAATGTAAAGGTTCCATTATTGTTACATAATTGCTACATGTAGAATGTAACATATATGACATTCTTTAATTTTTGTCTACCGTAAGGCCGACACAGAATCACCGATTTGTCCAGCATCTTCCTCTTAATGAAGGGGTCAAGCAATACACCTGAAATTGTCTGATCTCAGAAGCTAATCAGGCTCAGGCCTGGTCAGGACTTGGAGGGGAGACTGCCTAGGAACACCAGGTGCTGTATGTTTCTGTGAGGGGCACTGGACAAAGTGGCGACCTTTTTAGGTCCCAGGTGCAGTCGGATCCTATGGCTAAGGAATCCAATGTGATTTTGAAAAATGAGCGATCCTATTTTGTTCAAATTAACTCGCAATTTTATAACACGCAGGAGAATAAGAGCATTGTAGTGAAGGTGGTAAATAAAAATTAAACTGCAATGAAAGAAGAGTAAAGGTATGCATAATATATTGAAACAAAAGTAAAATCGTGAGACCTAAATCTGGTAGACAGCAGAGGAGTGGAGCTGTGGGAGAATGCATCAGCTCATGGTAGAGTGTACTTGATGGGCTCAATGGCCTACTTCTGCTCCTATATCTTATCATCTTGTTCAAGTATCTTTATCTGAGTGCATGCAGCATTTGTGGCAAGATGAATGAGTTAATGGCACAAAAGGAAATAGATGAGTTGAAGTTAATTGGGCAATTGGGATTTGGGCAGCAGTGTTGGAGGTTGTGCATGTAAACAGGGAAATGTGGGGCAGCATTGCTAATCAAGGATAGTATAGGTACTCCCCAACTTGCGACCTACGTGACTTATGTCCATTCGCATATATAACCAAATTTTTTTTTTAATATATAAAACTTACAGGATTATGGTGAAAATCAATCCTATCTATAAAAAATAACACCTTTTGCGAGAGGTTGGCAACAGTGGCCAACCTCTCGCGAGAACTGGCCTTGCTGGCTGCCACGCTGAGATATTTCACCACATTTTGACTCCTTGTGTCCTGTTTTTTTCTGATTGTGTTGCTCAATATTCTGACGGTCAGACAGATTTTAGAGGCCAGTAGAGTTGACAGGGTGGTCAGGGTCCACAGCAACAAAGGGAATGAGAAGGATTCGGAGACAGAGAACAGAAGAAAATGTATCGTTTTACTCTTCAGTAACACACATTGGGCAATTCTGACATACGTCCATTCCGAGGTACAGCCAGTTATCCATAACGGAACACGAACATATGTTGGGGTGTACCTGCATTTGTGAAGGGCCAATAACAGAAATAGATCAAGCTTGTTTATTTATCATCTGATTGTACAAGTACAACCCGATGAAACAGCGTTCTCTGGTACTCAGTCCAAAAACATATATACATAACCCAAATACAGACAAACGATACATACGCAATATGTACACACAAATGTCAAAATAAATTAATAAATAAACTGTTTGAGCAGTTGCAGATGCAGTGGATCAGGATGTCAAATCAGTCTGGCTGGAAATTTGGAAAAGCAAGGGGAAGGCTCTTCCTTATCACTCCCTCCCCAGCAGATGGTACTTTCATGATAGAACAAAGCATGAAAGATGTCAAGAGGTGAGCAAAAGCCAAAGTGTAATTGTAATATGGAGGAGGAAGTAACCTATCCAGAAACAGGGCTTTTCTGATTTGGCCTTGTGTAAAGGGAACGGATTAAGAGATCGTCTGGTTAACGATCCTCTGTGGAACAGAAATCAAATGCAATTGAATTCCAGATGGAATTTGAGGAAGAACATCTCAGGTCTAAAACCAGTGCCTTCAATTTAAATTGGAGCAACCACAGAGACAGGAAGGCCAACTTGTCTAAAGTGGGTGAGGAAACTTGACTGGGAGTTTTTCAAGAAACAGCATCGATGAGAGAAAAAAAAAGATGATGACCGTCAATTGGCAAATCATATCAGAATGAAACGCCAAGAGTTTCCCTGAATATCCAAAAAACGGAGCAATGTGAGCATGGATCCCCGGCTCATTCAAGATGTGGGTCACCCTCCGAGTGAAAGAAATTCCTCTCGGGTTCCTCCTAAATCTTACCCCTTTTGGGCTTTTCTCTTTGGAGTGAAGAAGGATAAGAAGTGACAATAGTGGCCTACAAGATTATGAGAGACATGGATAAGGTACTTTTTCCCAGTAGCAAAAACCCAAGTCCCGCATCGGACTTGTCAGTCACCAACGAGCCTGCAGCAGACGTGGACATACCCCTCCATAAATCTTCTTCCGCGAAGCCAAGCCAAAGAAAGAAAGAAAAAGAAAGAAAAAACACCCAAGGATATCTGTACAAGCTGAAGGAAGGAAAGTTTAAGAGTCATCAGGGGTGAGTTTTTTACCCCTATTGTCAGTATCTGAAATGCATTGCCATGAGTGGTGGTGGCAATAAGAGCATTTCGACTCTTCGACAGGGTGGAAGAAAAGTAGAGCATAATAAGGTAGGGAAGGTTTAGATATTTTTTTGGTAAAGGGCCTATAATGTGGTCTCTGTTCAACTTACACTGATGCTTGCTGGTTCTAGAATCATACACCCTGAGAAAAAGGCCATGACTAGACGTTTTATCTATGCCCCTCATGATTTTGTAAATCTCGATATCACCCCTCAACCTCTTTCGCTCCAGAGAATAACCTCTCCCTATAATCAACATCCTGGTGAATCTCTTCTGCTCCCCTTCCAATTGACTGATGTTCTTCAGATAACAAGGTGTCCAGAACTGCACGCAGTACTCCAAGTATGATTTCACCAATGATTGCTCTGTTTTAACATTTTACAATGTGATAAGCTGTTTTTCAGAAATGCAGAGATGAGCATTACTTGGTTATTTCATCAAAAGAGGTTTTTATTCAGGGTGGAGCTTCGCTGCTAATTCTGATCCACAATAGTAATTCTCAAATTTCCAAGCACGTGGAACTCCGACACTCACCATGTGAGAGATGGTCGTGCAATTGTCATTTAGTTCTGTCTCAGGAGCTCCTTGACAGAGCCCAGGGTTGCAGACATTACCACAGCAATGGGCCACTGTCGTAAATAAGAAAAGGAAAAAAGTTAAACTTAGGACAAAGATAGGGAGAAATTTCTTCTGAAAATGGAGTTGAACAGAAAAGTCTGCAGATGGCGTAAACTAAAATGATCAGATCCGATCCACCTCACTTCTTCTGCTGACAGAAGAAAGTAATTTTGCAGTATTATTCCTTAAAGGAGGATGTGTAGTGAATTGTCTGGAATGATTTTGATACATTAATGATTCATGCAGAGACAGAAATAAATAGACTGCAGTGTTTTTTGCATTACTGCATAGGGCTAAGTTGGTCATTGTTTATGCATATGAAAGAAGAAAGTCTGCAGATGCTGTGATTGTTGCTAATACAAAAAAGTGCTGGAGAAACTCACCAGGTCATGCAACGTCCATCGGAGGTAAAAGGTAAATCAATGTTTTGGGGCTTGCAAATTGTGTAACTATCAGAGCAAATGAATTTTGAAATAATGTATATTTTTCAGCATCTGCAGAATATATTTTCAGTATAAATATATTTCGAATCAAAATAGAATTGAAAGGTTAATTGTGTGAAAGAAATTAATATTTCATCTTAATGAGAGGCCTTCTCTCATTAAAATGCCTAAGGAACATTTCCAGTGTGCTCCTCTGTTCTTTTAATTGGAGACATCATAAGACTAACCTTGTACAACAGCAGGGTGTGGAAATGTTATCCGTGGGGTGAGATGTTAATGGCTTCAGCACACACAACCAGATAGTGTCTGAGATTGTGTCTCCATCTTCGTTAGTATTGCTTCCCACCCAAATCACTGGATCGATGTCCCGCTGCTGTTTTGTTATTCTGTGCTTTCTCAACAACGTTTTTTTACCGTTCCCTCTTTAGATTTAGCCTGTAAATTAATCTGGATTGTAAAACTGACATAGATCAAAGCGAGAGCATTGTTTGGCCCTGCCATTAGAGCAATTTGCTCACGGGATGTCAGAATATGAATAAAACAGCAAATGATTGCAACAGAACAAAACCGAACACCCATTCTCAACCATTTTTTTGTCTATGGCCCCCTTAGGACTCTGCTCAATCTTTATGCGCCCCCCTTCCCTGTGAAGCAGTCAATTTTAGTTGGTTTCTTCTGTACTTCTCTCCTACAACTACATAAAAACATTACAAATATTTTATGCTTTCAGTCCGTGGCTGCCCTCGAATGTGCTGTGGCTCATGGGGGGTAGTGTTTAGAATGAGTGTTCTAGAATATTAAAGCATTTTGCTCTGTTTTAACATTTTACAATGTGATGCGATGCAATTTGATGCGACGCGAATGTGATGCAAGTCAAGCTCAAGATAATATTTTGTTGGTGATGTAAACAGTAAAGAGGCTAACGGTTTCATTTTCTTCAAGACTTTTTAATCAGTGTTTCAATTAATTGAATTTGTTCAGAGAATGTGATCCATTGACTTCAGCTGGGTTATTTGCTTGTATCACATGTAGCTCTAAATGAACTAGTTTGAGGAAGAATGATTTCCATTTGTCTGCATGAACATAATTCCCACAACATGCAAGAAACTATTGTTTCTTGATAGGACTCCCAAATCTGTTGGTTCTATCACCAAGTAAATCAGGGCATGAGGAGCATGGGAGCAATACCACCGACAATTTCCATTTCAAGATGCACTCCCCCTTGAATTAATAACATATTATAATTTCCTCTTCGTCACTGGATTGAAACCTTGTGATTCCATATTTAATAATTCCGAGGGAGTCCATTCACTGTTTAAGATGTCAGATTCTCCTTGTGTTTTGAAAGTAATTAGGGATAAATAACATTGACCCTACTGGAAACACCAAACTCCTGTAAATAAGAAAAGATATTCTTTTACCAAGTTAGAAGTGACCCAACTTCTTAAGTTCCTTTCTGATGATCCATAATGCAATATTTTCTTTTTGTTTACATCTTGTTGGAAGGGAAATGTCTGGATGGGAGTAAAATACATTCGGTAGTAAATTAGAATATATTTATAGGGCATTTGGACCAGAACATAATGTGAAAGGTTTAGAGGGTTACAGATCAAATGCATGAAAATGGGACCAGCTCAGAAAGGCACTTGCTCTGCATGGACAAGATGGGCTAAAAGCACTCATCCATGCTGTATATCACAAAGCAATGAAATGTATCTGACGGTAGTTTTTTGCTTCATGCCTGATTCCAGCCTTCATAGAAATCTGTAAAAGCAGCAAAAGTATTTCCATTTCCTCAGAGGAGACAGATCACAGTAAGTCCAAGGGGCTGATTTTCCTTCCATCTGAGTGTTGGGAGACCCACCAACGTGGTTTGACAAGCAATTATTTAATAGCATTGATGGAAAGTCTTTTCGCAGCATGTGTAATCAAAGATCCAGTGGGCTGTGGGTGTAACATCAACAATGCCAAATCCTGAAACTTTGGAGAAATAGGAAAGGGTAAGGTCAATGCACACCTAGAAAAAGCAGTGGCAGCGTATGAAACATCTTCATCAGAGTGTGACAGTTAGATCACTCCGGTGCTTCATAACTCATTATAAAGATTGACAGTAACTATATATTTTGTAGTGGTACATGAGCAAGATAGAATCACACTTGAAAGGTAATGCTCATTTAAAACAATTGGTTCTTGCAACCCCCCAAAACAAAACTCTAACCTTGTTCTAACCTGGGATAAAGGTAAATGTTTCTAAAACTGCTTCACTATCTGCAACTCCCAATTCCATATTCCCATTTCCCACACAATTATCAAGCCTCTATCTATTTCTACCTGAATATTATTTATGATATTAATGTCACCTTTCTTTTATTCTTCTGTGGAGAAACATTTAAATACTACCAAAGAATAAGGGGGAAACTGCTGCATTTCAAACTGAGAATGATGTACTTTAACCACAAAATATTAGTGTATTCCAATTGCTTAGTTACATTGATATTAGCTTTCAAATTTTCAGGGAGAATGGTCAAAATGTTATTAAAGAAACCAATAAAAACCCTCCATGTAATGTAACAGATCTTAAATTCTTCAAGCCAGATAGGTATATATGCAAAAACATAACCTATTTGATAAAAAAAATTATTCACAACAAGCAAGTAGCTGAACAATCAAGAATGTTCGACAAAGAAACAGGGATTCAGAACTGGGTGGCACCGATAGCATAGCAGTTAGTGCAACGCTATTACACCACCAGTGACCCAGGTTCTATCCCAGAGTTCTCTGTAAGGAGTTTGTATGTTCTTCCTGTGTCTGCATGGGTTTCTTCCAGGTGCTCTAGTTTACTCCCACCCTTTGTGGTGGTACTCCTGTACCTGCAGGAGTGTAAGGGGACAGGACAACACCTGGCTGGCTGTCAATCAGTCGGCCTGAATGGATCAAGCCCAACCCGGTCGGGTGTCAATCACCCTCTGGGATATAAGCCTGTGCCAGCCTCCCGAAGCTCACTCAGAGTTACTGCAGCTACAGCCAGCCTGGCTCTGTGGAAGTCTTTGTGGATTAAAGCCTGTTGTACATTCTTTACCTTGTGTGTGTCTGATTCTGTCTTACAGCGCACCACACCCTTCAAAAGTGCATGAGGGTTGTCGATTAATTGGGATATTTGGAAGCAGAGTCTCACGGACCATAAGGACCTGTTACCGTACTGTATGTCTAAAAATTTATAAATATAATTTATTAAAGGGAATGTTTTTGTGAAAAACTGTATACCCTATGACTCCTCCCCCATGGTCTTGGGCCATAAAGGTCGAGCCTCCTCTCCCTTCCCTCCATTCCTATACCTGGAAGGTTCTTCTGTATATTAAAGCCTATCATTCCTTCAGCTTAGTCTTGGTTGTTACTGATAGAGCACTACAATTTAATATACAGAAAAGCTCGACCTTTACGGCCCAAGACCACGGGGGAGGAGTCATAGGGTCTGAGTCATCAGTGGGCGGGCCAGCTCCGTATATACAGTAACCAACAATAACTATATACAATGGAGGAATCATCACCATACTTTGATTCATATATTTGTCATTGTACCCAAGTATGCATTCATGTGGAAACCAAAGTACTATTTCCCACCCTAATGCTCAATGTCTTAAAGTTCAATTTCCCTCTGAAGTTGGAATATGGCAGTGGGGATACTCATGCAGAGCTGGGCTACTCATTCAGTTTGATGTTGGCTGGAAGGTATATAAGAACTAACAGGCAAATTTAATTATTTTGAATTTTGTGGTCACTATGTCTTCACTCATGTCCTCTACGTGTACTCTGCTTTTCACCATGCAGAGATCCTGGCTGTGAAATAGTTACACACTCATGAATGGGTGTAAACCTTCTCTGTCAGATTCAGGTTTTAGAGAGTGGTGTAGACTGGGGATTCATAATTTTAAAACTCATTTCATTCAAGATAATTTCACTTCTTTTGAACAATTGAAAGCAAAATTTAAGTTACTCAATTATTTTCAGATATCTGCGAGTCAGACATTTTGTTCAGTCCAAGCTTTCTGATTTTCCATGGATTTCTGAAACAAACATTCTTTTTTTTTTTAATTTTTATTTTTTACACAATAAACCATATTGACCAAAATACATACAGACATTTTTCTCTTGAATATATTCAGTGTAATTTTCTCCCCTTTTTCTCCCCTCCCTTCCCTCCCTCCCTCTCCCCCTTCCCATTTATTCAAAGTTCAATCTATAAGATACATTAAATCCGTTAAACAATGTTGTCACTTAATAAAATAAACAAGAAATTTTTATTTTTTACTTTTATATACTGAGTCAGTTCATTTTGTTGTCTTCTCCTTCTGTCATTTTAGGTGGAGGAGGTCCATGGTAGGATTTCTCTATTGTATTTCATGTATGGTTCCCATATTTGTTCGAATATTGTGATGTTATTTCTTAAATTATGTGTTATTTTTTCTAATGGAATACATTTATTTATTTCTATGTACCATTGTTGTATTCTCAAGTTGTCTTCTAATTTCCAGGTTGACATAATACATTTTTTTGCTACAGCTGGGGCTATCATAATAAATCTTTTCTGTGCTCCATCCAAATCAAGTCCAAATTCTTTATTTCTTATATTACTTAAAAGGAAGATCTCTGGGTTTTTTGGTATATTGCTTTTTGTGATTTTATTTAATATCTGGTTGATGTCCTTTTTGACTTTCAATTTTCTCATAGAGGCACAATAGCAATTATCTGTAATAATTTGATAGATTTGAGAACAGTTTCCCCAGTTAAGATCAAGAGTGATTGGAAGCATGACTTAGATTTGCCACTTCCAGATGAGGACTGGGACATTGTTCTAAATTTAATTAATGAATCCTCATTTTGAGCACGACATTGTTTGTTGCAATTCAAGGTGGTACATAGAGCACATATTTCAAAAGTTACCTTCCTTCTGTTCTGATGTTGATCCATTATGTGAAGAGTGTAAACATTTTTGAGGCTTAATTGATACATATGATCTGGTCTTGCTCTAGTTTAGAAAATGTTTGTAAAAATTACTTTCAAACTTTAATTGCTCTATTTGGTTCTTTTATTCAAGAGGAGGAAATACTACTGACTTAATCTCAGAAGCGAATTTTAGCTTTTACCTCACTGATAGCTAAATGGGCAATTCTGATGAAATGGATAGTACTCTGCCGACTCAGTGGTTACAGGAGGTCATGTCCTTCCTAAGTTTACAAAAAAAAACAGATATAATGTTAATGATGTAAAGGTGAATTTTTATAAGATGTGGGGCTCGTTCATGGAGTATCACCAGAACTTAATAGGGTATTTGGAGATGCTCCTGAACAGTGTTGTCTGGTCCTGAATGTCATCCTTCATTTCCTAAATATATATTACCTATGCAAGTTTGCCTTGTTTAGAGGGAGGGGTTCGATTATTAGGTGGGAGGGTTTTTTTTCCTTTTTTATGTTTTTAAAAATATTTTGATCTAATGGGTTTGATTTGGAAGGGTGCACACAATTTGTACTATATATGATCAAGTTTTTATTTGAAAAGTACAAATTATTTATTTTTTTCTTATATTCCAGCTTTTGTATTAGATCTATATGTGTGTATTTTTTTATTAAACTCAATAAAGATGTTTTAAAAAGGGGAATGGGGAGAAAATCGTGGAGTAACATTGGCAGAAACAAAGATCATTGTGCATTAAGTGGACAGGACTGAGGGTGGTGAATGAATAATTTGCTCAATGGCGAAGGTGGTCAAATTTTGGTCATTCGTGCATGAAGTTCAAATGATCAGGTTCCTCAAAAATGAAGAAGGTTGGACCTATCATACAGTGTGAGTGTTAATGGCCTGCGTAGTGGTCTTCAGTTTTTTCACCATTTGGAGCTTCTCTTATGCTGTAAAATGTCAGTCCAAAGCAAGCATTGCTTACAATATTTCATCCAATCAGAAGGTTGTTTTCATTCAGGAGGTGCGAGTTTCTCAGGCTACACCAGAACTTGATTGCCTTTGCCTCAGTGCCCTTGAGAGGGCAGAGTTGAGCTGCATCATGAACCACTGCAGACCTTGAGCTGTGGGTACGCCCACAATCCTGTTCGAAATGGACTTCTTGGATTTGGATCTAGTGGCAGTGAAGATGGTGTGTCGCCAGGAGGGAAATTTTCAGATGGAAGGGCTCCCATGTTTATGACACCCTTGTCTTTCTAGCTGATAGAAGTGTTGGTGGGAGGATTTGAATCCCTGAACAAAAGTGGCCATTAATGCAATTTTTTTTCTATCAAAACATAGCCCTGGTATCAAATCTGCATTAGGTTTCATCTTGTTGGACTGGTTTCCTCTTCCTTTGAGTGACACGGTTAACATAGTGGTTAGATCAACACTTACAGAGCCAGCGGTTGGGACCAGGGTTCAAATCCCGTGCTGTCTGTAAGTTTGTATGTTCTTCCCATGTCTGTGTGGGTTTTTCCCAGGGGCTCCACTTTCCTCCTACCCTTCAAAACGTACTGGGGTTAAAGGGCATTTCAGTGTAATTGGATGTTTGATGTGCGTAATATTTTTGTGATTCCCATGTGCAATGTGGCAACCACCACAATTGCTTCCAAAAATTATGACATGCTCGAGTGGCCACTTTGGGTCCTGAGGCGTGCAGACTGTTCCCACCTTTCATCCCTCGTTCTTCACAGAAAATGCTGGTACCAATTCCAGGTTTCTTGCCTCTGAGTAACACGAGGCTTTTGAGGAAGATGCATTTTTGGGGATTTCCCATTAATTAACATAATGTGCGGACCAAAGAAATTAATGACTTTTAACGATCATGAAACTGTATATTAGGCACTTTAAACATGTCAAGGTGTTCACATGTACACAGAGCATGTGTTATTTGAAGTCAACAGTAACAAAAACAAGTTCTTCAATTAGCTTTTAGAACAAACATTAATTTTATTAAATCATGCAAAAAAATTGACAGATATCAATTTACAATAAGAAATTCACATTAGAAATATTTTTAAGATACCAGACTACTGTTGGATTAGTTATTTATAACCCATAATAAAAATTGAATATTGGTTAAAATGGCCAATGAGAATAAATATCACTTCCTCGTTCTTGACAAAAAGTAGACATTACTTCATTTGACAAGAGGCAATATTCAACAAAATTGAATTGTTCATACATTTGAAATTGCGACACCTGTAACTACCAGCTCTTGCACCCCTCCTTTCACCTGATATCAATACGAAGAAAGCCAATCAGATACAAAAAAAATTCCAAAGAGTGGCAAGAATGTGGGAGCTCCTGCCTCAGGGAGTGGTCAAAGAGATGTGCACAGTTTCTTTGAAGGAGAGGCTGCCCAAGAATAAGTCGCAGCAGATCTGAAATGCATTGCCAGGGTTGGTGGTGGAGGCTGGTAGAACAGGGGCATTTGAAAAGACTCTTCGACCGGCACATGAATGTAGGAAAAATAAAAAGTTATGGATGTGAGGGAGGGAAGATTTAGTTTGCTGAATAGGTTTATGTAGGTTGGCACAACATCATTGTACTGCGCTGTAAAGTTCCATGTTCTAAATGAGAAGGGGATAGAAGGTCATTGATAAATGCGGGGAGAAAGTGTTTGAATGGCTTGTTCTAAATCCAGGAGGCTCGAAACTTAATCAGTTTTAGTGCGTGGATCAGCAGAGACAGACACAACACTAGTTCTACAGCAAAGTACACACCACCGTAGTGAAAAGGACTTAAAAATTGAAATAAATTATACATGCAGTAGAGAATGCTGACTTGGTACAGGGACATTCCTTTCAGATTTTCCCTTCCACTATCAAAGCTTTGAGTTCAGCTGGGGTATTCACACAAAACACATAATGAGAAACAGATGACTTCTCCAAAATCGTGCCAATTGCTTCACCAACATCCAAGTGATTGACAAAACCTGCTGCTATCCGATCTGGGGTTGCTACACCCATGTTCAGCTTCACCTGTCAGAGAGAAGAAGAATTTGCACCATACTGAGGTTACAAGTAAATGGAAATGTAATTTCATGATAACAGAGAAAGGCGACTTCTAATTACTTGTGAGAATTGTGAATAGGTCTATACAGTAAAATACAGTAAAACCTCTGCTACCTGGCACCTATGGGATTGGTAGATGCCAAATAAGTGTATGTTCTGGTTGCTTGAATGAGTCTTACAATGCCTAACAAATACAACTGCATTAAGAAAAAACAGCTTAAAAGAAAAAAAATGATACTGCTTACATTGAAGAAGATTCACTTGCATGAATGTATAAACCTTAAAACATTTTACTTTATTTTCCAGTCACATTCTTTGAAAACATTTAACTATCACTGCAGCTTCCTCCCCTTCCCAAAGCCGCCTGAAAAACGAACAATTATATTATAGACAACAAACCCTTCCCCCTCTCCCAAGTTTGAAGATAAAACCTCTGACTGGTACTAAGCAGGGATAAGGAGATTCTGGGTGTTTTCATGCTGAGCCTATGCTTCGAGGCCTGCTGCAGAGGCAGATAAAAATTTTAAACTTACCTGTTTAAGGTGCAGCCCTAGAAGATTGCTCCAGTGCTGCTTCTATGCAGAGCGGTGCCTCGTTCAGAGCTGCTGTAGTGGGGTGATTGTTGCTGTGGTGCAACCCATCATAAATAAGCAGCAGAGCTATGGCAGTCTTCCCTACCCATAATCCCCCACACAGCTGGAACTGCTCTGCGTTTCCCAGAATGGTTCCAGCTGCGTGGGGGGATTATGGGTGAGTTGCTCTGCTGTGTATTAAGCTGCTGCCAGTGACGAGCAGTCCTGAAGGCCAATGCGGCCTGGTGAGGTGCCGGAGTAGCCAGCAGGGCTATCGCAGCCCACATCAGCCGCCCCCTGACGGCCCCTGCCTGAGGGGGTCATGAAGGGAGAGGGATGAATGAGATGGATCACAGGCTGACGATGTCACCGCAACATCATCAGCCTGCATTCAGTGGCAGTACATTTATGCAGGGTGGTGGAGCGCAGCGCTCTGCCGCTGACCCTTCCCCCAAAAGGGATTGCAGTCGGTGCGTTGGAGCGCATTCATGGAGGTAAGTCTCCTGATGTAAGGGCAGAGAATCTCTGCCTTTACACTCGGGTGTTTTGATTGTATTAACCAAATCACCCCAACAGCGAGCGGCATCAACCATCTCTTCATCCTGTGCGACACCATTGCTGTTTCACACAACTTTATTCAAACAGCTGCAACAAGCAAAGCACGACCAATGCACTTGACTCTATGAGTATTTGCTCCTGTCTTCACTAAAGGGTTATGTGTTACTTCAGAAAACATTTACTTTTACAATTTTGAACTTAAGTATTTTTACCTATTATTTTATTCTTATTTATTTTAATTTTCTAAAATTTATTCTGTTTGATTTTTTTTTGCTTGAGGCTGTTGGTTACTTTAATTCTGGATACCAGGGGTTTTACTGTACATTTGTTTTTTTTTAAAGAGCAGCCATTCAGTTCTTGGCATTTAAATGTTTGCACCAGATTCAGGAAGAGGAATGACACTGCAAATATCCACATTTCAGGCTTACAGTTCAAAATCTACATGAAATCAATGATACATAACCCTCTATAGATATTGAGAGACTACTTTATGAATAAGAAATTAGACAAAACCTAATGATCAAATATGCTATCTTTTGTGATTAAAAGTGGTCAAAAATGTGTGTGGGTAATAGCAGTGCTACTTCTGGTGTAGACTCACTGGAAGGGGTAGCAGGTATTGGAACTGGGATGCAAGCAGGTGCTGAAGGATTCCTGACCATGTCGGAGGTTCAGATCTGGAATTGGCTGCAGAAGCACTGGAGATGAATCTACAGACACTCAGTGACTCAGGGGTGGGGTGGGGTGGGGGGGGGTGGAGGGGGGTGGGGGGGGTGGAGGGGGAGGACTCTCCTCTGCTTCTCATTCTCTGACTAAGAAGCGCTTCAGGCAATTTCTACCGATAGCAAATCTGTCTACTTTACAGCAGACTAAAGCAATTTCATGTAATATGACACTGTTTTATTACGTGACAATAAATTGAATCTTGATATTGAATCTTGCATTCTGATGCAGTGAGATAATAGGAGAAGATCACTTACAATATAAGGAAGAATTATGAACTATTTGTTAAAATATGGAAACCATATTTGAATTATTTTGGCACCCAGTTTGTAATTCCCCCTACTTGCAAAGGAAGATGGCCCAGACAGTGTGTGTGTGTGTGATTTTGTTGTGAAGAAAAATAGTTAATTGATTCTGTATTAATAGAAGTTTATTGATCGCTTCATCAATTGTATAGGGTGAGAGGTAAGGAGATGGGATTAACACATACTCTGTGAATATATCCACACACAAAAGTTGATTTACTTATGGTTTGTTGAGACTCGATCTAGTATATCTATCTATACACACACACACTAGATAGATACACTAGATAGAGCATAATTTGATTTGCTTATGGTTTGTTGAGTCTTTAAAAATCAAAAATCTAAAATGCAAAATGCAAAATGCAAAATTAGAGAATTCAAGAAACAGATTTCATTTCTCATTTAAATTACAGTGAAAGGTATCAAATTATTCATCCTCAAAGCAGTGTGTAAAGCAGCTATTTTGCTGTGAATATAATGCTTGGAAAGTTTTTTTATTTATTTCTTTTCCAGTGGCAATTCAATAATGTGTTTTTTTGGTTGAAATCAGTACCTCATTCAGCTTGCACAAGACATCGGGGTACTCCTCTCGCACAACCTGGCAGAATGCCAGAGCTCCTGCAGCTCCGAGGGTCAAGAAGCCAGTCCCAGGCATCAGCAGGCGCTCCCCTGCACCACCTGTGGATGTGGGAGAAGCAACAGGGGGGCAAGAGTTAAACCAAGATGCTGCATTTCATTTTTCTCCTGTGGTCACATTCATGAGCCCTGGAGCCCATCCACTGGAGGCATTTCATTGATTCTTTACATGCCATATTATTAACCCTCCCTGGCTGATCAAATTAAATATGAATTCAAATCAGGACCAGAATTTATTGTCATCAAAGTATCACAAAAATCAATGTTCTACAGCAGTGTTACAGATGCAAAATTGCTATAAATTACATTAAAAAAAGAGAGTACAGAGAGAAAGTGGGGTAGAGTCCGTGGTTCATTATCCATTCAGAAATCTGATGGCAGAGGGGTGTTCATCCTGTACCACCTTCATGATGGGAACAGAGTAAAAGGGACATGGCTTGGGTTGTGAGAGTCCTTGAGGATAGAGGTTGCGTTCTTGAGACACCGCCTCATGTTGATGTCTTTGATAGGGTGAAGACTGGTGCCCGTGATGTCTCTGGGCAAGTTCATAACTCTGTAATCTTTTCCTATCCTGCACATTGACACCTTCGTACCAGACAGTGATGCAACCAGTCCACAAAATCAATAGAATAATCAAGACTACACAGCAACGAGCAGGAGTCACGTGATGCAGTAGTGGCCGGACGGTGAACTCCAGCCCTCTCCAGAAAAGTTGGAAAAAACAAAGGAAAACACAAAGGCACAGAAATAAAAGTTAAAGAAAAGTGAGTATAAAGGTGGAAAGAAGATGGCGACAAAAAAAGAAAAATCAAAAACAACGGTAAGAAGAGAGGAATAGAAGACAACGGAGGAAGAAGGAGAATGCCTTACCTGTTCGAAGAGGCCCGCTGTGGAGAGAGAAACCCGCTTCCTCAGGTCGGTAGAAATTGGACTACAAAAATGGCTCGCTGAGCCGAGTAAAAGTGCGCAACCGCGCATGAAAAAAAACACACCGACGGGAGGGGGGACCAGCTGGGGAGTCGATCTGCAACGACAGCTGCAGAACACCTGCAGCAAGAAGAGAACACAGAAGACAATGGAAACAAGAAAGAAGAGAAGAAAAGGGCAACAAAGAAACAACAGATGGCCAACCCAGAGGAAGAAGAAGAGGAAGAGTACAGTGAAATAGAAGAAGGGAAAGGCAAGATAAAGGATATACTTTCTCTTGTTAAAGGATACATGGAGTCATTTAAAGAATGGCAGACACAGGAATTTAATGATTTAAGAAGAAGAATAAACAACAGAAGAGAAAATGAACAAAATAGATATGACCTTAACAGAAATGGGAAAGAAAATGGACAAGATGGAAGAGCGGGCAGTAGCAGCAGAAATGGAGGTAGAAGACTTAAAAAAGAAATTGGAGGAATCTAATAAAAAAACTAAAGAGACACAAGAACTGTTAGCTCAAAAAATAGATATAATGGAAAATTATAACAGAAGAAATAACATAAAGATAGTGGGCCTTAAGGAAGATGAAGAAGGCAAGAATATGAGGGAGTTTATAAAAGATTGGATCCCTAGGATCCTAGGATGTCCAGAACTACAGCAAGAAATGGAAATAGAAAGGGCACATAGAGCATTGGCCTTTAAACCACAACCACAACAAAAACCAAGATCTATTTTAGTAAAATTCCTAAGATACACTACAAGAGAAAAGGTACTGGAGAAGACAATGGAAAAAGTAAGAGAGGGCAACAAACCACTGGAGTATAAAGGGCAAAAAATCTTCATTTATCCAGATATAAGTCTTGAACTCCAAAAGAAGAGAAAGGAGTTCAATACAGCAAAGGCGATTTTATGGAAGAAAGGGTATAAATTTATACTAAAGCATCCAGCGGTATTGAAAATATTTATCCCAGGAAAACAAAACAGACTATTCTCGGATCCAGAAGAAGCACGAAAATTTGCAGAACAACTACAAAATAGACGGAGAGATGAAGACGTGTAATGAGAGTAAAAATGATCACGATTGATATGTATGTGGGTAAAGAGGTATAAGAGTGTATAGGTATAATGTGCATACGTGAATGTATCGGTACTTAGAGGAAAATATAGATAGTATAGACAAGAAATAACAAGGGAAGGTAATGGAATAGAGAGAATAAGGAGGGAATTAAAAGAGTGACCTTTGTTACATATGAAAAGTGAAATCTTTTCTGGGGGGGGCTGGGTGGGGGGGAATAGCGGTCACTGCAAAATCAGTTGACGCTTGCGAGTGAATTCGCAAACCCAAATGGAGAGGGGAGATGTGGTTGTCCGACAAGGGATAAAGGACAACTCAGGAGGGGAAGGGGAGATTGGGGCTAAAGAAGTTATAAATAGGAGAATGAGGCAAATGTTTGATGTTTTAGGAATGTTGTCTTATAAAGGGTTTAAAATAAGGAAACAGAAATGGAAAAGGAGGAAAGGTAATGATGGAAAAACGGAAAGGGAAGATAAACAAAGTATAAAATGGCTACGTTGAACTATATGACTTTAAATATTAATGGAATACATAACCAAATTAAAAGGAAGAAACTGCTAAATTTACTGAAAAAAGAAAAAATTGATATAGCATTTGTCCAAGAAACACACTTAACTGAATTGGAGCACAAGAAATTAAAGAGAGATTGGGTAGGACATGTAACAGCAGCATCGTATAATTCAAAAGCAAGAGGAGTGGCTATATTAATTAGTAAAAATGTGCCATTTAAAATAGAAGAGGAAATAATAGATCCAGCAGGGAGATATGTAATGATAAAATGTCAGATATATTCGGAGTTTTGGAATCTACTTAATGTATATTCACCTAACGAAGAAGATCAAAAGTTTATGCAAGATATCTTTTTGAAGGTAGCTAATACGCAAGGGAACATACTAATAGGAGGGGATTTCAACCTGAATTTGGATTCAAATATGGATAAAACTGGGAAAAAAATTAACAGAAAGAACAAAGTAACCAAATTTATAATTAAATCAATGCAAGAAATGCAACTTTTGGATATATGGAGGAAACAAAACCCAAAAGAAAAGGAATATTCATATTACTCAGCTAGACATAAAACATTCTCAAGAATAGACCTATTTTTGTTATCAGCTAGTATGCAAGATAGAGTAAGAAAAACAGAATATAAAGCTAGAACACTATCGGACCATTCACCCTTAATATTGACAGTAATGCTAGAGGACATCCCTCCAAGAATGTATAGATGGAGATTAAACCCCATGCTACTTAAAAGGCAGGATTTTAGAGAATTTATTGAAAAACAATTAAAAATCTATTTTGAAATAAATACGAATCAGTGGAAGATAAGTTTATACTATGGGATGCAATGAAAGCATTCATTAGAGGGCAAATAATAAGTTATGTAACCAAGATGAAGAAGGACTATAATCAGGAAACAGAGCAGTTGGAAAGGGAAATAGTAAATATAGAAAAAGAATTAGCAATGAAGGAAGATACAACCAAAAGAAGAGAATTGGTGGATAAAAAAATAAAATATGAAACATTACAAACATATAAGGTAGAGAAGAATATAATGAAGACAAAACAGAAATATTATGAACTGGGTGAAAAAACGCACAAAATCCTAGCATGGCAGCTTAAGACAGAACAAGCTAAGAAAATGGTATTGGCATCAAGGAAAAAAGACAAACAAATTACATATAATCCAAAAGAAATTAAGGAAAACTTTAGAGAATTCTATGAACAATTATACCGAAGGGAAAACGAAGGGAAAGAAGGGAAAATAGATGAATTTTTGACTAAAATTGAACTACCAAAACTACAAATAGAGGAACAAAATAAATTAACAGAACCATTTGGAACAGTAGAAATACAAGAGATAATAAAAAAATTACCAAATAATAAGACACCAGGAGAGGATGGACTCCCAATAGAATTCTACAAAACATTTAAAGACTTATTAATTCCGCCCCTCCTGGATGTAATCAACCAGATTGATGAAACACAAAGCTTACCAGATTCATGTAAAACAGCAATAATTACAGTAATACTATAACAAGGGAAAGATCCACTCTCACCAGCGTCATATAGACCAATATCTTTACTAAACACAGATTATAAGATAATAGCTAAACTATTAGCAAACAGATTAGCAGAGCAGGTACCGAAAATGGTAAATTTAGACCAAACTGGATTTATCAAAAAAAGACGAACAGACAATATTTGTAAATTTATTAACTTAATTCATGCAGTAGAAGGAAATAAAGCACCTGCAGTAGCAGTTGCTTTAGACACAGAGAAGGCCTTCGACAGAGTAGAATGGAATTATTTGTTCAAAGTATTGCAAAAATTCAGTTTACCGGAGAAGTATATTAATTGGATTAAAGCATTATATAAGGGACCGTTAGCGAAAGTGACAGTAAATGGACATGTATCAAAACAATTTAACTTAAGCAGGTCAACGCGGCAGGGATGCCCACTATCACCTTTATTGTTTGCGTTAGCTATAGAACCACTAGCAGAATTGATAAGAATAAATAATAATATAAAAGGAATAAAAATAAAAGACAAGGAATATAAAATCAGTCTATTTGCGGATGATGTTATAGTGTACTTAACAGAACCAGAACTATCAATAAAAGAATTATATGAGAAATTGAAGGAATATGGAGAAGTGTCGGGCTACAAGATAAACGTAAATAAAAGTGAAGCAATGCCTATGAATAATGCGGATTTCTCAAAATTTAAGAAGGAATCTCCATTTAGATGGCAAATGCAGGCAATAAGATACCTAGGTGTACAAATAAACAAAAATCTCGGCCAATTATACAAACTCAATTATTATCCACTAATGAAAAAATTACAGGACGATTTAGAGCATTGGAAAGATCTACCACTAACACTAATAGGAAGGATAAACTGTATTAAAATGAACATTTTTCCAAGGATATTATACTTATTTCAGCCATTGCCAATACAACTGACAGAAAAATTCTTCAAAGAGTTAAAGAAAATAATAAGGAAATTTTTATGGAGAGGAGGGAAATCGAGGATAGCACTGGATAAATTAACAGAACGGTATAAACAAGGAGGCTTACAATTGCCAAACTTTAAAAATTATTATAGAGCCGCACAATTAAGATACCTATCAGATTTTTATCAAACAAGGGAAAAACCAGACTGGACGAGATTAGAATTAGATAAAATAGGGGAAAAGATACCTGAACACATATTATATAAATGGGATGAAAAATTGGTACAACATAGAACTTCTCCAGTATTACATCATCTCCTCAATATTTGGAAGAAGATTCATGTAGAAAGAAATAAAACAAATTATCAATTACCAAAACTAATATTGATGCAAAATAAGTTACTCCCTTTTACAATAGATAACCTTTCCTTTAGAGAATGGGAAAAAAAAGGGAATAAAAGAATAGAGAATTGTTTTTCAGGAAGTAGATTCTTATCCTTTGAACAAATGAGAGATAAGTACAATATAACTGGAGATACAGCGCTGGCATATTACCTACTGAGATCCTACTTGAAAGATAAATTAGGAAGCAATTTGAGTTTGCCAGAGGGAAGTAACCTTGAATATGTGATTACAGATACAATGTTAATCAAAAGATTTATAACAAATATGTATATTAAACTGCAAGAAAAAGAGAATGAGGAAACAAATGGTAAAACTAAACAAAAATGGGAACAAGATTTAAATATAAAGATAAAAAAGGAAACATGGGAGAAATTATGTTCTGGAACGATGAGAAATACAATAAATACGAGGCTACGTATGATACAATATAACTGGCTACACAGACTATACATTACACCTCAAAAGTTAAATCAATGGGACCCAAGAGTATCTGATAGATGTTTTCGATGTAAAAAAGAAATGGGAACAACAATTCATGCAATCTGGACGTGTGAGAAAGTAGAAAAATTTTGGGAAGATCTCAATCAGATATTAAATAAAATAACAGAAAACAATATACCAAAGAATCCAGAGATCTTTCTCCTAAGTAACATTAAAAATAAAGAATTTGGAATTGATTTGGAGGATGCACAAAAAAGATTTGTTAAGATAGCCCTAGCCGTAGCAAAAAAATGTATTATGTCAACCTGGAAATTGGAAGATAATCTGAAAATACAACAATGGTATATAGAAATGAATAAATGTATTCCATTAGAAAAAATTACATATAGTTTAAGAAATAATATTGAAATATTCAAACAAATATGGGAGCCTTACATTAAATACAATAGCAAAAACCTACCGGGGACAATCATTACCTAAGTTGATGGAAGGAAAAGGAAAGAAAAGAATGGACTCAGTAGAATTTCTGGTGTATTTTTGTTGAATGACAACATTATCTGACTGGTTTAATGTAACCTAGATTGTATACCTAAAATGGATGGGGGGGGGTGGGTGGCTTGGGAGGAGGGAGGGGGGGGGAGAAAAAGTCACTGTATATGTGTGAAAAAGAAAAAGTGTGTAGCATGGCTAATGTGATTTATGGTGTGAAAAATTAAAAATTAAAAAAAAAAAGACTACACAGCAACCAAATGGTCTGGTGATGATTATTTTAGATGTCATGTGATTACTTCCCCTCTCGTAGCCAAGTCAGATCCAGTCTAAGCCTAGTACAGGCAGCACGTCAGTGATTATAAAAAAAATAACCACTGCATATTTTCTCAGTAGCCAAAGCAAGGTTTTGAACCACCTTTGTCCAGATAAGGGATCAAATATGCATCCTGGCCCTTGCACTGTGCAGTCTGTGCGGCAGGACAGCGCAAAATCAATCGGTGATATGATGGCTCAGTAGGTAGTGCCTCTGTCACCTTGCCTGACCTTGGGTCCTGCCAGTCCTGCACACTTTCTCCCACTGGGTGCTCCCACATCCCAAAGACTCGTAAGTGAACGAGGTTAATTGGCCTGTGCAAATTACCCCTCCTGTGCAGAACCTGGTGGGAGTAGACAGAAATGCAAGGTGGATGGAATTCATGTTGGATTGGTGTAAATGAGTGGTTGATGGTTGGAATGGGTTCATTGTCAGAACCAATGATTGAAAATTAATAGAAATAATCAAGTCTAATGAAGGTCTGCTATATCAATTCTGGCCTCTGGCATATTCCAAAATTGTTGCTCCTGCCAACATGCCAAAGCACAGAGCTCTTGAATTCACACCCCCAAACTTCTTAATGTTTCCATTAAGATGATAGAAGTAGAAGAAGACAAAATGAACTGACCCAGTGTGTAAAGGTAGATGACACAATTTTCTTGTTTATTTTCATTGTGTGATGACATTGTTTAATGGGTTTAATGTTTCACATAGGTTGAACGTTGAGTGGGTGGGCAGGGGGTGAAGGAGGAAGGGGGAAAAAAGGGAGAAAATGACAGTGTATATTCAAGAGGGAAATGTTTGTGTATATTTTGATCAATATGGTTCATAGTGTGAAAAAAAATTAAAAAATGCACTGGGTTTCTTTTGTTATCAAGTTTTTAAACATCCACAATAACGGGACTGCTCTTTGGCCCTGGGGCCAGCTCATGTCATACAAGTGGTTGTAGAGCAAAGGATCAGTGGTGTCCACTTCCCTGTCACTGCTGCACTATCGGGGGTCCGCCTGGTCTCGGGACACTTGCACTGGTTTTCAGCGGTCAGTGAGGGCGACCTGCCGAGTGAATCTGCTCCAGGTTAAACCTGGTATGAGGCAGCACCTCCCATTCAAATGAAAGGGAGAAATCAGCCGCCAGGTAAAGGAAACCTAATGTTATTGCAGTTCTTCAATTTAAATTTGGCGTACAGTGCAGTAACAGGCCCTTCCGGCCCAAGACCCCGTGTGACCCAAATACATCAACCAACCTACAACTTCCATATGCCTGAAGGGTGGGAAGGAAACCAGAGCACCAGGGAAAACCCATCCAGACACGGGGAGAACGTACGACCTCCCTACAGACAGCACCGGGTTGCTTGCTGTGGATTGGCATTGTACTAACCACTACGCTAACTGTGTCACCCGCTGTTTCAATGTTTTAAGTTGATCTTTAGTCTTTTTTTTCCCCCTCGCTGTGCCAAATATATATTATTTAGAAAATGAGAGAAGGAGGAAAGTCTATAGGAGCCAGAAGGGGCAAGTTTGTTTGTAAGCAGAGTTGTAGTGCCTGGATGGTGCCTTACCAGGGATGGTGGTGGAGACAAACATCAGGGGCACTTAAGAGACTCAGACAGGAACGTGGATAAAAAAAATTGAGGGTTACAGGGTAGGGAAGGGCTTAATCTTGTTTTGGTAGGAATAGCAGTTGGCACAACATCGAAGGCGAAAGGGCCTGTGCTGTAGTGTTCTATATTCTATGTGCCCAACTGTTCGAACCACCATAAATGTTAATTTGTGAAGGTCAGCATTCTCAACTATCGAAATGACAGCCGTGGTGCCTGCAGATGTGCCTCAAATGCATTGGCCGAGTGCAGCATCTGCCTGCTCTTCGAGAGACCCAGCACTACACAAGCAGGTGGTGGAATCCAGGCTGTCAATTATAGACTATGCTAGGGTTCCCTCTGCCACACACAGAATTGCCCAGGGACAGCCAGTCAGTGAAGTCTGCCCAATGGAGCAATCACCAACATTTCTCCTGAAGTAACCAATTATTTTTTGAGATTTTCCTCAAAGCTTCTGTAAAGTGCTTTGAGGCTTTTTTTTTTGCCAAAAGGAGTGATATAAATGAAGCTATTATAATAAAAAATGATGCCCGATATATCTAATGGATTTAAAAATCTATTTTTCTAGAAATTCTTGCTGTCAACATTTGACTAGATATCCTGCAAAACAAATGGTGATATTGATCAAAAGGGACATTTGAAATCTTGCTGAAGTATCTTATACCCAGTAATAGGACCCGTTTTGATCCCAACAGAACCTCATTGAGCTTTGGGCATCCCCAACACCTTGCAGGCCAGCACTCAAGGAAGCAGGTCAGTCAACCAACACCAGGAGGACACGAGTGGTGGAGAGATGGTGACTGCCAAAGAGGGGGAGAAGGCTCTCACATTCACTCAGAGTCGGTGAGGTGCAGGTCGGAGGATGGCATTGTAGGTCAGTAAGGAGGAGGGAAAGATGAAGGTCCATGTGACACAGCACCATGCTTGATGTGAGGTCACCGAACGCTGCTTTACCTCCATAGATGCTGCTTTACCCATAGAATTCAGTTTATTTATTTTCTCCAAATGTAGTCTCAAGCGTCCGCATCACAAGAGTCTGGCAACATGTGGCCACATCCCTCCCAGGACTTGGAATTTCCACACGATACAACAAGAAAGTTTACTTCCCCACAGGGTGATCTGCGCACCACCATTTACGAATGTGAAGTGGAGAATTTGCAGGTTAAGATATCTCATCCTCTGTTCTGATCTTAACACTCATCAGAAGTAGCAAGCCATTTAAAGAATAAAAGTAATGATTTATTTATCAACGTGTTCTGATTTGGATGCAGGGAGTTTCTTAATCACCACATGTCTGTCCTAACAATTAGAGGGTGGGATGACCATGAGGGAAACCCTCGTCCTAATGTCAAGGATGCTTCCATCTTCCACTCAGGTGGTGACTGCTGAGCAGGGATCTTCCCCAGGTAGCCACCTACTTCCTCCTGTTCTTGCTACTCCTCCTCCAGCTACAGTTTGCAGAACTGAGCCACATATAGTACACGAGGTCTCCATCTCTGCTTGTGGTGTATTACAGGACACCCACTGACTGGGGCTGCAGCAAAATCACCTCTTGAACAAAGCAATGGCTTGATCCACAAAAATCCTGGTTCCTTCATGAGTCTTCCCCTGTCTGCATTTAGCTGCTGTTCAAGGAGGGACTGATCTGAATCAATATTACCCCTTTCCATTCTATGAAGTAATGAGTCACTCAAAACATCCAACAGTGTGGACCCTCGGTTATGCTGGCTTCCTGAGAAACTTAACTGCTGTGCCTTAGCAGGAAGGATTTCCATTCCCTGAATGGGCAGGTCTAGGTTCATTAAGGGAACCTTTATGGGCATAAACAAGAAAGCCTGAAGATGCTGTGATTGTAGTTTACACAAAGATGCTAGAAAACTCAGCAAGTCATATTTATCCCTCTCTATTCAGATGGCTCCTCCTTCTTCCCTGTCCCCTTTCCTTCAGCTCTCCACCCCCTTCCTTCCCTTTTCAGAGATATCCCCTCCCCCTATCACTTCTCAGCATTTTTCTCATGTTCTGAGGCTGTCATCAATGAGATGGGACACATTCATTGCTGGACTTTCAGCCATGCTCTGAGTACTGGACTGCTCTCTCTGTGTAGATCATGGTTATGTGAATGCTCAACTTTCAAATCAAAACATTTCCAAGCAGCCTCAGAAGGTCTAAGGCATGACTCCCAATTTGATGGTCACTGTCACATCATTGAGATCACCCAGGTCACGTATCTATCATCTCCTGTGAGTTGATGAGGAAAGCTGGAATTGTAAACACTGTAGGATTTTTTCCATACTGGGGACTCTCCAACAGATGCCATTGACATCAACTTCTCTGGTTTCCATTTGGCCACTCCCCTGCCTCCCTCTCTTCCCCATCCCTCTGTCTCCTCTCCTCCAGCTCACCACTCCCTGCCCTCACCGCTCAGAGAGCCATCTCCTCCCCCAATCACTTCTCCGCTTCTTTTTCCCCCCCTTGTGACCTTTCACCCACACCCACCTATGGCCTCTTGCCTGTCCTCCTCCCACCTCTTTATTTGAGCATTTACCTGTTGTTTTGAAGGGCTCAGGCTGTTGACCTCCAGAATTTTTTATGTAAACTGCAATCATAGCATCTGCAAAACGTTCTTGTTTAAAAAAAAAATCAAACATTCCTTTTTCTCATAGCCATATTTCAAGAACAACTCTTTATGGAAAAAAAAACAGAAAAGGGTTGAAAACTCAGATTATTTTCCCTATTCAGATTGCCATCTACCATCCTTCCGATATGCAGATTTCCTGTCTCCAGTACTATTTATCTCATTGCATGAGAAGTAAGAGGAGTTAAGGCCAGAGCATTCTGTGGAATCTCCAAGAATTTTCCCACAACTTTAACTTTCCTGAATCATTCAGCCCAAAGAAGAACTCACCCATACCAGAGTTCTATCTGCCAGTCTCTGCTGCACATCTTGGCTAAACAAAATCAATTTTGGGGTAGGTACTGTGGTGGTTCACAGTAGGGGCAACTGCAGAGGGCAACCTCTGTACCTGCAGGAGTGTAAGGGGAACAGGACAACACCGGGCCGGCTGTCAATCAGTCGCCCTGAAGCCCCACCCGGTCAGGTATCAATCACCCTCCGGGATACAAGCCTCCGCCGGCCTCCCGAAGTTTCACTCAGAGTTACTGCAGCTACAGCCAGCCTGGCTCTGTGCAAGTCTTTGTGGATTAAAGCCTGTTGTACAGTCTTTACCTTGTGTGTGCCTGATTCTGGCTAACAGCGCAGCACAGGTACCTGGTGAAGAAGTCACTGATTAAGGATGTTAAATCAGAAATCTCTGACAATGAGCTTTTCCTCGATCATTATAACTCTAATTCAAGTTAAGAGGGGATCCACAAAGTCTAAACAACAGTGTCAGTACGTGGTTAATTCGTGTCTGAATTATCTTTTACTTCATCATAAATATTTTGGGAGATATTTTTTAAAGCAAGATTTGCGTGACTACCACCAAAGATTACATCTCCTGCAGCAAGCCAGGGATATCATGGTCATGGACTTCATACAATGTGGGAATGTAACAAACTGAATGTTAAATAATTGAGAGGAACAAGCAACTTATTTTTTGTCATTATAAGCAGAATTTCCACCACCACCCCCACCCCCCCCGCAAAAAGAAAAATATATTGGATGAATCACTTAAAATTGAAATGTTATTTCTGGGTATAAGGTAGTTATCAGTCATCTTACACAAGTGACTTTCCCTCCTGTCTGGTGGTCCTCCCAGCTAAGCAGTTGTACCAAAAGGTGGTGAACTCTTCAAGTGGTATCAGAAGTGATGGATCCCATCAGCCTGCTGTGGCCACTCATCCCACCACCTCAGAGAACAACACGTTAACTATAAAAAATACACTTTGCATGTTTCAACAAGTCAAGCAAATTCTGAATACATTTCTTAGTCATCAGAATTTCAAAGAGTATGTGAATAGTTTTCAGATTACTCCCTTCATTAATAGTGACCCTTCTCTCTGACCATTCAATTTCTCAATCATTATGTTTGCATTTTATCTGGTATAACTTGAGACAGGACACCATGTCTTTAAATGCAAAAAACAACTATTTTGTCCAGTTCCAGGTTTTGCAGAAAGCAGTTGACATATTAAAAAACCCACCTTATTTTGCGTCTGGGCACTCTCCAGCCAGATGACATTAATGTTGACTTCTCTGCTTTCTGCTAACCTGCTCGGCCTTTTTTCTCCCTTCTCTTTCCAGTTCTCCCCCCCCTCCCTCTGATCACTGCTGTCCCCTCACCTCCCCTCCTCTTCTCCATCAATCATCTCCTCCCTTTGCCCTCCCACTTTTTTCCACCCCCCCCATCCTTTCGTTCGGACGCCTGCCAACATTCTTCCATGCCTTGAAGGGCTCAGGTCCGAAGTATTGGTTATGTTTTTTTTTAAATCTTTGCTTCATAAAAGGACACTGTTTGACCAGCTGAGTTTCTCCAGCATTTTGTGTTTTTACATGATACATTTTCACCCTGTTAGATGGCACTGTAAAAGTCTCTAACATATTCAACCTGGAAGCAATACTTACAGACTAACAGTAAGTTAATCCAGCACATAATCACATAACCAGCACAAAGTACACTGGTAAAAATTGTTTAATTGACTACTTTTATGGGGCTTTTTACAATTGATGTTCTTTCTAATGACTAAACCAAGAAGACTGGAAGCTTGAGGCTTAATTTTCTAGGCTAACCTCAGTATTACACCACCCAGCATGGGCTGTGTTCTCAGAGCTGCCATCAGGAAAGAGGTATAGATGCCACAAGACTCGCACCACCAGGTTCAGGAACAGCTGCTACCCTAGACAAGCACCAAGATCAGCCGGAGCTGAACTCTCATATCCAATCCTGAAGGCTAAGCAAGGGTACACACAGAAGATACACAGACAGCTGTGCGACACTGGCGACATGAGGCACATAGAGCAAAGGATCATGACCATAGTATGTCACAAGTCAACCTTGTGAGTCAAGGAAAATGGCACCTCCCTTCCAGATAGACTGAACATCTATGTACAGTTTGATGAGAAGAGCAGGACAGTGATGAAGAAAGCTTTGTCTCCTGATGAATGGGCCCCCTGCATAGTCTCGTCCGACGTGAGGAGAACCCTATCCAAGGTGAACCCACACAAGTTGGTGGGACCAGACAACATTACTTGGTTGGTTACTGAAGACTGCACAGACCAATTCATGGAGGTCTTCACTGACATCCTCAACACCTCACTGCAGCAGTCCATTGTTCCTGCAAGTTTCAAGACAGCCACCATCATCCCATCGCCCAAGGCGGCAACATTAACAGGCCTCAGTGACTACCATCAGGTGGCACTGACCACCATTATGAAATGCTTTGAGCATCTGGTGATGGAACACATCAGGTACACCTCAGACACTGGAACCATTTCAATTCACCTGCAGATAGAACTCTTCCACTGATGATGCTATGGCCTAGTCTCTTCACTTCACCCTGGCCTACCTGAAGAATGATGCCTCAAACACCAGGCTGCTCTTCATTGATTTCAGCACAGCATTTAATATGATTATTGACCAGAGGCTGGTGGAGAAGCTCTCCTCACTAAAACTCAAGAGCCCTCTCTGTAACTGGATTCTGGACCTCCTAATGGAAAGGCCAGTCTGTTCAGGTGGGGTGGAGAATGTTGAGCACTGGCCACCTTAGGACTGTGTGATCAGCCTGTTCACACTACTGACCTACTACTACATCACCAGACATAGCTCTGACAATGTCATCAAGTTTGCAGGTGACACAACAATCGTCAGCCTCAACAACAACGATGAGTTGCACGACAGAGAAGAGGTGGAAAATCTCAAGAAATGGTGAGGGTAACAACCTGATTCTCAACGTGGACAAGACGAAGGAGATGATTGTGGATCAGGAACAACTACCCTCCACTACACATCAACAATTCTGTAGTAGAGAGAGAGGAGAGCACCAATTCCTTGGAGTTCACTTAACTAGCATCTTATCATGGACACTCAACATCTCCACACTTGTCAGGAAGGCACCACAGTGACTGCAATTGATGTAGGGTTAGTGAAAGTGGATGATTGATAGTTGATGTAGACTCAGTGTCCAGAGGACTAATTTCCATGCAGTAATTTTCAACCGACTTCTCTGACAAAATCATAGCAAGTTTATTTTTCGTAGTTTATTGACACAAAGATGCCCCATCGGGTTCTGGGGTGAGATCTCAAGCAGCAGTCTTCTCTCCTGAGGAATGAAGGACCCAGACTTTTCTTCAGCCAAATTTCCTCTATTTGAAGCATAGGCCTGTGGGAGGTTCAAGGGCTCCCGAACATACAAATGAATGGGTTTGTATATTCTGCTAAAATCTGACTTAACCAAATGCAAAGCAATCTCCTCCCATGTACTAAAACGCTAACCTATCGGCATTAAACTACACAATATTGTAGACCAATCAGAGACATGCCCCTCTCCCCTCAGTTTATTTTCCCGCCAGTTTCAGTGCAAGTCGCACGATTTTGGAGAAATCCAGGCTAGTGGAATTTTATCAGCTAGACTAGGTGGCCTGGTATCCCCATCACTGAATTTGGGTGTCTGTCCCATCCCAGCATAAGCATTAATCCATTGTATTAATGTATGCATATTTTTGTTAATTGATTAATGTATTAATAAACATTGAGAAGACCCTTACTGGCATAAAGCCACTCCATCAATGAAAACTGCATATTTCAATCAGTAACTAACAGAATGAACTACACAATTTGATGTTCAAAAGCAAAGGTAAAAATAATATACTTCCTGGAAATTATTTTTATTTGAAAAGAGCCACTGTCTATGGTGGTCAACTCACCAGTGATGAATGTATATGATCCTTGGGGGTTATCCTTTACCAGAGGAAAGAATGCCTTCCAGGACGTGAAAGAGCTTAGCACCAGTGTATTCAAAACCTAGAGCATACAATACTCGTGTTTAACACCATGAGCATCATAGAAGTTTTCCATGGTCTGAGACAATTAGTCAAAACCTTTAACATTTAAAATAAATCAACTGCACCTCATTTAACAAAGTATTTAACAAGGTCAAAAAAAACCTTCTGGCGAGATGTTGAGAATGTTTGAACTGATTCCTTACTCATTACAAAGTCTGCAAATCACAATTTAAGAGTTCTTGTGTGAAATCCTGAGCACGCCACTAAAATCCCCAAATTTATCCATGTATCTCGATGGGAGAACTTTCATCAGAGGGACTGTTGGAGTCCAAGGTGCCGCCCCTCCCCCGTCCCCGCCCCGCCCCCCCCCGCCCCCTCCCCCGTCCCTCCCCCCCTCCCCCGTCCCTCCCCCCTCCCCCGTCCCTCCCCCCCTCCCCCGTCCCTCCCCCCCTCCCCCGTCCCTCCCCCCCTCCCCCGTCTCTCCCCCCTCCCCCGTCTCTCCCCCCTCCCCCGTCTCTCCCCCCTCCCCCGTCTCTCCCCCCTCCCCCGTCTCTCCCCCCTCCCCCGTCTCTCCCCCCTCCCCCGTCTCTCCCCCCTCCCCCGTCTCTCCCCCTCCCCCGTCTCTCCCCCTCCCCCGTCTCTCCCCCCTCCCCCGTCTCCCCCCCCTCCCCCGTCTCTCCCCCCCTCCCCCGTCTCTCCCCCCCCTCCCCCGTCTCTCCCCCCCTCCCCCGTCTCTCCCCCCCTCCCCCGTCTCTCCCCCCCTCCCCCGTCTCTCTCAATTAGAAAGGGTCTATGAAAATTTTACCAAGTCCAAATGCAATCCAAGGAGAAAACTGATGCATTATCTGATTTTACAGTTACTAAAGATTAACAACAAAGGCAAGAGCAGCCAGTCGGTCAGTCGGTCGTGTAGACTTGTGTGGCAGCGGTGGCAAACAAGCATACTTCAAAAATAGCATGTGTTCAACATGCAGGTTCAAAGCAGTCTTGTATATAAATAAGGGCATGACTGATGTCAAGCCATCTGCAGAATTATACAAATTCACACTGATCCAGAATGAACTTCACGCAAACAAGACTACTTCAGATGGTGTAAAATTAGAACAATACAGATGGAGGAGCTCAACTCAACACTGGGACGGCACATGTAGTGAAGCAGTTAACGCAACGGTGTTACAGCGCCAGCCATTGGGACAGAGGTTCAAATCCTGCGCTGTCTGTAAGGAGTTTGTACGTGCTCTCCTCGTTGGCATGGGTTTTCCCCGGGGGCTTTGGTTTCTTCCCACTGTTCAAAATGTACTGGGGGTAGTAGGTTAATTGGGCGGCATTGGGCTGAAAAGGCCTGTTACTGTGCTGTATGTCTAAATTTAAATTTAGAACACACAGCATCCATGGCCAGAAATAAACAGCTTATGTTCTGGATCAGAACCCTTCATCAGGAAGGCCGAAAATTAGGCAAATGCCTGAAAAAGGAGATGGTGCGCAGGACTTCAGGTGATAGGTTGACATAGGTGGGAGGGGGAAGGAGCTAAGAGATGATGGAGGAGGGGCAGAGAGCTGAAAAAGACGAACTCTGATGGGGAAAGGGGTGGGGAGCTGGAGAAAGGAAGGTGTGGGCAATGGGCCAGAGAAAAGGAAGGGAAAGGAAAGGAGTCAGAGGGATGAGGGAAAGAGAGACTGGAGGGAAGGGGGCTGTTGGAAATATCGATGTTAAATGACATATGACCTCAACCTGGCAGTACGAGGCCATGGACAGACATGTCTGCAAGGTAACGGGGTGTGGAATTGAATAGAGGAGGTTGCATGAGGAGCACCGGATGCAGTAGATTACGTTCACAGATTTGCAAGCGAAGCGTTGCTTCACTTGGAAGGACTGTTTGTCACCCAAGGTATCCAAAATGTCAGCGTCAGTGCTTGGTAGCGGCCACGAAGAGTTGCAGCCTCTGGGTGATCAGTGGACCAGCACAGGGCACCGAAAACAAAAAACAAACCCTACCCACCCCCACTGAGCCCCATTGAGAAGGAGAAGCAGAAGAGACAACCTGACAGGACAGTGGCCACGGCAGCAGACTAATGAGGAGCTCAGTGGCTGAGGGTCCCACACATGCTGCAGATGACAGGCATGGACTGCGGGCTGCTGGTGAGTGGCTCATGGGAACCAGGTATCAGAGCCATGATTCAAGAGGGTGCTGGGGGCAAGAAGGGCTCCTGAAGAGCCCCGAATGCTGAAAGCTTCCTGATTGTGTCAGAGGTTTGGATCCGGAGCTTGGGTTCCACAGGAGTCTGTGCCGCAGCTGAGGCTGCAGGAGACACTCAGACTCTAAAGGGAGTCTCTTTTGCTTCTCTTTCTCCTGTTTTAAGGAGTGCTGGGCTCATGGTGACTCTTTGTTAGACTTACAATATGCTATATTTTTAAGGTATTAATGCATGACAATATAACGAACCTTGAAGGGCGAGATGCAAGTGCAAGGGTAGCACTCCTTACTTCAACTGTTTCATATAACTGTTAGGGTGACACAGTTTGTGTAGCAGTTAGTGCAACGCTGATACAGCACCAGCAATTGGGACTGGGGTTCGAATCCCACGCTATCTATAAGGAGTTTGTATGTTCTCCCCATGTCTAGGTGTGTTTTCCACAGGCGCATCAGCTTCCTCCCCACCTTTAAAGAAAACGTACCAGGGGTATAGGTCAATCAGTAGTGGTGTCACTGGGGTTGGTGTCACCACCACCACCCCTCATCCCCTGCCCAGAGATGTCTTCCCATACCAGTCATGTTTTTTGTACTAATGTTACCTGTAAATGGTAATTCCCTTATATCATTGAATGTAACAGCAATGGTAGTGAGATAAACAACTAGCAAAATTGCACCTTTAAATCACACTATCGTACGCACAGCGCATGCAGGCGAAACTGTGTGATTTGAAGCATCATTGAATTTCAGTAATAATGACATCTCTGACATTAGAAGGTTCAAAAAGTAAATTAGCACAGAATTTTAGTCTTGCAGGTATATTGATACATGCAAGCTGGGCTAACAAAAAAATGTTTGTTATTATAACTAACAGGGATATTTTTATTAAAAAATAATAAATTTCTGCTGAAACTCTGCCCAATTTTTAAAAAATATATAAATAGACAGTCATTTTGCTGTCGCCCCCTCTGATGCTGTCACCGGTATGGTCCGCACCCTTCCCCCCCCCCCCACCCGTGACACCAGTGTAATTGGGCGGCATGGGCTAATGGGCCAAACTGCCTGTTGCCATGCTGTATGTCTAAATTTTAAAAAATTAATTAATATAAAAACAAATATAAAGTCATGAGCCAATGGCTATAAATGTTTGTCTCTCAAATATCTATCAAAGTACTGATTAGGGTCCTTGAAGGACAGTTCAATCACAAGCAGTTAATCGTTTAAGACAAAGTCCAAAGGTATTCAACACCATGGGTTTGAAGTTGTAATTCTGCCACTTACCCGATTGAGCTCTTCCAGTGTTTGAGTGTGAGGAGGGCCACCCTGCCACCAGCTGAACCCAAGGGAAGATACAACATCTGTCACTTTCCCAACAGCCTTCAGCACTGCATTTTTAGCTGCTTCTGCGCCCTCTTCAGAACCTGCAACCATTTCAGGCAGTCAATTAGAACAACCAAAGTGATAATAATACACCACCCTGGAAGTCCGCCATCTCATTATTGAATGTTTCGTCCCATTTCTAAATGTTGAATTTTTTTAAAAATCAGACCTCTCCAAACTTCTGGTAAAAATCCAAGCAGTTAAAAGGTCAGGATGGTTTTTTTTTGTTGTTTATATTGATGACAGAGCTGTTTCCTCCATTGGGATTTCGATCTGGGATTATAAAGCTCAGAACCCGGCCTTGTTTGAGATCTAGTTGAGTCTTTCCCCACTCCTCAATCTTATCAGCATTTCAAATAAGAATCAAAACTGATCCACTGTCAGTCTCAAAGAACTTGTTTGCTTTTGGTTTTTGATACCAATTTTTCTCTCTCCAACAAATACAACGAAGAGGACCTTATTTTAATAGAAGGGATACCTTACCTACATCACCCACCAGTGTAAAAAGCTTGGATCTCGTAGCTGCTGGGACAAAATTTTTCAGTTTCTCTAATCTGGCTGCTTCTCTGGATGTGACTGCTACACGGAAGCCTAAAACAAAAAAAAAAACATCAAAATAAAAGGAATTGAACAACAGCGAATATGGGCAGCAAGGTTAGCACAATGGTTAAGGCAATGCTATCACAGTGCCAGACACCTGGGTTTGAATCTGACGCTGTCTGTAAGGAGTTTGTACGATCTCCCTGAATTTGTGTGGGTTTCCTCCAGTTTCCTCCCACCCTCCAAAACTTGCAGGAGTTGTAGGTTAATTGGGGTATTTAGGATTTAAAAAAAATATTTTATTTAAAGTTTTCCAGATTTGAACTCAATAGTTTACAACTTTGTCCTCTACAGTATTTACAAATCTGTGTCAATTACAACTTGTCCTTATCCAAACCATGCAAATTTTCTATCGTCCAAACCTAATACCCCTTCCCCTCTCTGCTTCCCTTGCTCCACCCCCTCAACATCTAGCACTTAAGACAAACAACCAAAAATGAACATTTAAGGCTTTAAAACATTCACAACATGGAAAAAGCTCACATTGGGGAAGTTATGGATCTGGCCCGGTCCTTCGGGCTGATTTTCCTTATTTTCCTTGACATTTCCTGGCTTGTTTGAGGCAGACCCCCCCCTGACCCCCAGAATTGGGGAGGGATGGGGGGCGAACTGGGACTAGAGGCAAACTTGTCCTTTTCACAACAGTGCTCCTATATTTGGGATTTATGGGTTTCTTACAATGCTGTATGTGTAAATTTAATAGCCTCAACAGTCATTTTAATGAGGCAAGAGATTTTGGAAGGGAATTGAATGAAGATGAATTACCCTAGTTTCACTTTCCAAGTGAGGGATTAAATTCTTCAAATAACATAGCAATGTTGCTGGTCAGTAGTGAGATACTTTGCGTTCTGCAAGTCATTTTTTACATTTTATTATAAGACTACCTGCCTGAAGAGGAATTTCCATCGAAAGATTTTGTGATGTTTCAAGCACGTGGAACATTTCTTTGTACACACAGGAGACAGGTAAACTGATGCACCATCAATTACACAAAGTTGCCGAAACGGAAGGCTTTTATTTGCAAGAGAAAGACAGCATCCCTGTGTTGGTCGCTCACACTGACCTAGAAGCAGGTTTGTGGCATGACAGCCTTTAGGGGAAGAATGGGGAGGAGTCATGAGCTGGCCAGTGAGAGCTGGATCAACCAGGAAAGGTCATGTTATTTACATATGACAAAAAGTGATTTCATCACACAAACCGACAAGAATGATTAATAAGGCCTCATGTGATTGTTAACGAGGATGTGATCATTGACTGGAACTTGGCAAATCAAACTAAATAAATGAGTAACAAATGAGCTGGTTTTCAGTAGTAGATTCATGCAAAATACTCTGTTACTGTAGCTACAGCAAGTTCTTCCACCTGACAAAAACAATTATAATAGAGCCTTTGTTATTGATGAAACAGTATGAAATCAGCAGACTTGTGGTCTAGTTGGCACTGATGAAGGTCAAAAGTGAACCTGATTGAATTGTGTAAATATTCATCTTCTGCTTGGGTGCAACCTGAAGCCACAGACACGGTTAACATTTTGACACACCAGATGGATTCTGCAAAAGTTGTCACTCTGATCTTGGAAACTTCTGGAAGAGCAAGAGCCAATCCTCATCTGTAAAGTTTTTTTTGCATCATCCAGCCAGTCTTAAGATGTGAAAATTTCTAATTCTTTTTCTAATTATTTCTCCAGCACCTTATTACTGTACGTGATCAAGTAGCAACTGCCCAGCTGATGGTGATATTGTGGCACAGGGAAGAACGTTCAATAATCTGACACGACATCAGGATGTAGAAGCCAGGAAGTACACACCAATCATTTAAAGCACTGGAAATAAATCTTTTAGTTCTGCCAGAGGGAGCACCTTCATAATATGTTAACATCTGATCCAAAAGGCGGAAGCAGATTTTCCTTTCAACATGTCTGTGAGAAGAGTTCCTAGATTTAGGCTCTACAGTGTTGATTCCAGAATTACACAGTGAATATGTGTCTGAAAAATTCCCTTTGGGGTCTAATATTTTTTAATGCATCACAGCCTTTGCCTTACAATCCTCAAATTCATAATTCAGATTTAATATCAGAGTACATACATAACTTCACATACAACCCCAAGATCCTGCGGGCACGGCAGAATTACCAGTAATTGGTGGTGCAAAAAAACTGTACATGGTGTATACATGTAAACAAATAAAACTGCAAACTGATAGCAAATGTAAACAAACTGACCGTGCAATACAGAGAGAATAAAATCAATGAAGTGCACAAGTAAGAGTCCTTGGATGAATCCCTGATTGAGTTTGTCATTGAGGAATCAGATTGTGGAGGGATAGCAGTTATTCCTGAACCTGGTGGTGAGTCTTGTGGCACCTCTACCTCTTTCCTGATGGCAGCAGCGAGAACAGGATGTGTGCCGGGTGGTGGGTCTTTGATGATTGCTGCAGCTCTCTGACTGTAACATTCCCTGTAGATGTACTCAATAGTGGGGAGGGTTTTGCCTGTGATGTCCTGAGCAGTATTCACTACCTTTTGGAAGGCTTTACACTCAGGGGTATTGGTGTTCCCATACCATACTGTGATGCAGCCAGTCAGCACACTTTTCACCATACCTCTAGATATTTTCCAGGGTTTCTGGCATCATACCAAACCTCCACAAACTCCTGAGGAAGTAGAGGCGCTGAGATGCTTTCTTCACCATGTCATTTGTGTTGGGTCCAGGAAAGATCTTCCAAGATGGTGACTTCCAAGAACTTAACTTTGCTTTCCCTCTCCACCTCTGATCCCTCAATGATCACTGGATCATACATCTCTGGATTTCCTTTCCTCATTCTATTTGTAAATGTTCTCTATTCTTGCACAAGAAGAATAAAATCTGCACCAAAATATTGAAAAATAGTTCAAGAGTTCATATGCTCAATGCCATCGCTTTCAGTATGACATTAACTCTTTTTTTTACTGAACCTTTAGAAGTTCAGAATATCACAATAATATGGAATTACAGAGGAACTCTTACAACATAGTTTGGATCAAAAAAATTGTATCGCAATAAAAGCAGGGTCATGCTAAATCAGGGTTTCACTGCATAAGCAGCTCATGTCTAAGATCAAGGTCAGCATCAAGTGGGGGCAAGTGATTCCCCCACCTGACCCAGTGTTATACGTAGGCTGTTATTTTTTTATTCTAGGGACAGTGCTACTGGCGATAGGCTTTGACTGCGCTTATAAGGTACCTATCTCAGCGCATGTCTTTCACCGATGCCTTCACATGTATGCTCACTTTGCTGGGGTTGTAGCAACCTTTGCGTTTGATTGCTGGTCCCTTGGCCTTGAGCTGCACTTTCCAGCTCATGTGCAGGTGGACATTCTTGGGGTTATCCCCCCGAAAGAGTCTGTGGATACTTCCCTGGATGCCACCACCACCCCACCCCCTTCCCCCTCCTGAGCTGCTTTCCTCTTCCACCTGATCTGACAACCTCAGAACAAAGCCTGGATCTTCGTCGCAGCCTGCACCTGGTCGGCGATTTCTCAATAACCTTGGTGACCTCTCCAAACCACTTGGATGATGGAGGTGGCTCTCACTCTCTCCTGAGACTGCCGTTTAGTTCAGTAGGTAGTGTCGATCCCAATGTTCGATGTACTTCGAACAGTCTCTGCACTCAGTGTAATGATAGAGATCATGGTTGTAATGCCTTAAGGATTATAGCTCCCATTTAATTATACTTGGTTGCCAGCAGGGGGCTGACACAGAATGCAAGATCTGTAATGGAGGCTTGCAGCCTTATGGTGCTGTTTATATCACATCCATGTGTTGTCTAAGAACTCACACATACAAATACAAGATGAAACACCCAGGGGTTTTTGGAGATTGCCAGCCCGTGCACCAGGACTCCAGGGCTGCAGATCAGTGCAAGGACAGGTGCCTCCTGTTCGTATACTGCTGCAGCGGGGGGGTACCTGATCGATGTTACCCGTCCTCTCCCACTGTCTCGGCGCCATGACAGCCTCGGGACTGGGTGGAGAGGCACAGTGCTTGTCTGGCACAGAGGTATTGTAACTCACATCTCAGGCCACCACTTGCGCATTCTTTATAGTTAATACATGGACATCCCAGGTCCTGCCAATGAGTCCAATATCCAAATTCGCATTAAATCGGGTCACATGAAATTGGGGTTCCACTGAGTTGTAATTAAAGTTTCAAGAAGCCTATCCTTTCTTTGATTTGTGTACATTATTTCAAATGTGGTCTCACTAGGGCCCAACATAATTGGAGTAGGTTCTCTCCTATTGCAATAATTGGAATAATGCCCAAGGAATTTACCATTCCAATTGCTTCACTGTTTCTTATAACAAGGAAACCCAGGTCCCTCTGAATACCAGCACCTTTCAATCTCACATCGTTTAAAAGATTTTAAATATTTTTTTTTATTTTTTTTAAACATAATTTGATTCCATTTCCATTCAAGATTACAACACCAAATATATTTCAAATAGGTGAATCTCAAAGAATTAGTCACATGTGTTCTTAAGTTTATCTGTTTAAAATTTGATTCATGGGTTTGATGATTCTCTAATTAGCAAATGCCTCAAACCGTGCATCTTGGTGCCTCACAGTTTGGCGGGCAGCAACCTCCTTTGAAGAAGACCGCAGAGCCCACCTCACTGACAAAAGGCAAAGGAGGAAAAACCCAACACCCAACCCCAACCAACCAATTTTCCCCTGCAGCCGCTGCAACCGTGTCTGCCTGTCCCGCATCGGACTTGTCAGCCACAAACGAGCCTGCAGCTGACGTGGACTTTTACCCCCTCCATAAATCTTCGTCCGCGAAGCCAAGCCAAAGAAGAATTAGCAAATATCCTTTTTCATTAATTCAGCAAAACTTTTCAACTTATCCAGGTTCAAATGAGTTATCCTTTCTGTCCTGCATGTGACTACAAGTACGGTAACACCTAATGTAAAATGATTCACAGCAAAATGTCAAGCCAAGTCTCATTTGTCTGACTCAGCAAATTTGAAATTGCCAGTGAATTTCTGCACTGTTCTTAAGGCCGATGAAATGGGACATTTAACAACTGGTGTGTCTTAAAACAGCCCTTGTGGCATACCACAGGGAGTAGCAATTAATCCAAGATGGTTGTTCCACACAATTTACCGAATTCCCCGCATACCCTTCAAAAGGGCATGATGTTGTGAAACAGTATCTTTCCATTGCTCAGGGGGAACATAACCTGTTCATTAAGGATCTCAATTTTTCTTTTCATAAACAGAGTATAAATGTAATAAATAACAAAATAACAACCCACAGTTTCTTTGAAATCTATTGCTTTTCAAGAACTGTCAGTGTTTTCCTAGCTAAGTCAACCAAAGGAAAAGTTGGATATCCCTAGATTCCTACACTACCTACCCAAATCATACCATCACTCCTTCACTGGCCACCAAGAACTCCTCCCCCAATTTTCACACAGCACAAATCACTGGATTGCAAACCAGTTTGCAAGCCAAACCTACTTTTTGTCTCAGATCGAAGAATGCCAAGACTAGTTAACTTAAATTTTAGATCAAACTGGATATGATATTGTTAAAATGACTGCAAATCACACCAGTTATATGTTACTTACTGTTAAATTTACATAATATTGATTTTTTTTGCCATCCTCTGCTTCAGCTTTCAGTTTCAAGTGAATAATTATTCTGAGCAGTTCAATGGGCAGATTTTCAGTTTGTTTAGCTGTTGTCTTTAGTGACCAGTACTTGGTTTTCATTTCCACCTCAGCCCATCTTTTGGTGCAGTTGTAGGCAATGGGAACCAACAGTAATCTTTGGTCTCAGGAACAGACTAGAATAAATCAGTTGAAAACCCATCTGTACAAAAAGAGTTCTATACCCTTGTGTCTTATCCGAGAGTCTCTGGATCTAATGAATGATTAAAATCATTTAACAACAAAAGAACAAACATTATACTGACTTCATAACCCTTGTAAAGAGATGACCAAAAAAACATAATTCTTTTGTTATTCCATCATCCCACCAGAATTATTTGAGGAAAGTTTCCAGCCTCAAGCAGGAGATATTTGAATATACCATGTGATGGGATGGGATGATAATAGTATAGAGGGTGGTGGGGAAGGGGGAATAAAATCCAAGATTAGGTTATTAACATGAAGGGGTGTTTTGGAAAGTGAATGAATGGAAAAGCACAATTTTTGAATTGAAAAAATGACTATAAATTCTAAATGCCATATTTCATATTGCAGAAATCAATTTACTGAACATTTGGTTCATTGCTAGCGTATCTTCCCTCATGTACAGTTATCAAGGTTATATGTGCTACTTCAGAGATGGCTTCAACAATGCAATAGGATTTTCTTATGTAATCCAGCCCCCTTTCAACAGCCAATAAACTATTTTGGTCTTCCAATTGCTTGCTGCTTTCCTTGTGTCTTGTGCACAAGAAGTCCCAAAGTTCTCTCCTGACAAAATAAATGAAATGTTTTCTCAGAATATCATTCTTCTGCCATCTTCTTGCCCAAATATTAAATTTGCTACATTCTCTTGTAGGCTCCAGTTTCTCTCGATCATTAACGTTCCTATCTAGCTTGGTACAATCAGCAAATATAAATACATTACACTACATTCAATAATAATATAAATTCTAAGTGGTGAAGCATTGATCTTCAGAGTATTCCACTAGAAACATCTTGACAAGAAGAAATAAGGGGTTGTTGTCTATCTTTTAATCAATATTCTGCTCATGGAACTCTTCTTGCAGACTACACAAGCTTCACTTTCACATCGCACCATCTAAAATTCCTCTCTCATTCATGAGGAGCAGTGGTATTTTTATTATTACCTCCCTTTGTCTTCAGAGTGCAACCATGAAGAAGGCTCACCACCGTGAAGAGTTTGAAGAGATCTGATAGATCATCAAAGTCTCTTGCAAATTTCTACAGGTGTACCGTGCAGAGCATTTTACCGGTTGCATCTGTCTGGTATGGAGGTGCCAATGCACAGGACAGGAAAAGACAACAGAGAGTTGTGAACTCGGCACATCATAGGTACAGTTCTCCACTCCATCAAGGACATCTACAAGAGGTGGTATCTCAAGAAAGCCGACTATTCTCAAGAACCATTTGGAATCTGACAGCCAAATGAAATGGCTTCAATGATCTTATCTGATTGAATTATTAATTTTGTCTATGCAAGTGAGACAGCGTACATAGCAGGAATGCTCTGGGTGACTGCTTATCAATTAATTCTACTCTTCCCATATAATTATTACACACTCATTGTATCAACAATATTTAAAAGAAATGGACAAGTATGTGAAAGCTAAAGCTGATATTTTTCAGTTTAATTTTTAACACTTTTATTTCAGTTTCCTGAATCATAACTGAATTGTGCTTAGTTAATCATTATTACAGTGAGGTAAATTGAGACTATGACTGTGTCCAAAAGGTTGCAAAAGTCCTAGTATCATTTCTTTGCCTTGTGATGACAAGATCAAATTAATTTAGATTACCAGGTGTATTTTAGGTGGTCCAGGCTTGTGGAAAGGCCTGTTATCAAGCCATATCACTAAAATGATTAAATGAATGTGGGGAAGGGATGAAGGTCCTCCAGAAATTATGTGAAAATCCAATATGGTTTTGAAATACTACTGTATATGCACTTAGCTTCTCCCCTCACTTGACCAGTTCCTTAATAATATTGCACCAGGTTTTGTAGTGATTGATGTTTAAACATTGAGGTGCTTTTTTCCCCCCCTCCCCCCCCCCTCCCCCCTCCCCCCTCCCCCCCCTCCCCCCTCCCCTCCCCCCCCTCCCCCCCCCCTCCCCCCTCCCCCCTCCCCTCCCCCCCCTCCCCCTCTCCCTCCCTCCCTCCCCCTCTCCCTCCCTCTCCCCCCCTCTCCCTCCCTCTCCCTCCCTCTCCCTCCCTCTCCCTCCCTCTCCCTCCCTCCCTCTCCCTCCCTCTCCCTCCCTCCCCCTCCCTCCCTCCCTCCCCCTCCCTCCCTCCCTCCCCCTCCCTCCCTCCCCCTCCCTCCCTCCCCCTCCCTCCCTCCCTCACTCCCCCTCCCTCCCTCACTCCCCCTCCCTCCCTCACTCCCCCTCCCTCCCTCACTCCCCCTCCCTCCCTCACTCCCCCTCCCTCCCTCCCTCACTCCCCCTCCCTCCCTCCCTCACTCCCCCTCCCTCCCTCCCTCACTCCCCCTCCCTCCCTCCCTCACTCCCCCTCCCTCCCTCCCTCACTCCCCCTCCCTCCCTCCCTCACTCCCCCTCCCTCCCTCCCTCACTCCCCCTCCCTCCCGTTGCAATCTGATACAGTAAACATGACTATTTTCAAACCCAATCAACTCCTTGCAAGCACAAGTGTATGAATAATTTTGTTTGCCTCTCAGCTGTTCCTCAACTTACCATAAAAATACCATCAGAGATTTGTGGCAGGCATATTCTGAATTAGTTTCAAGGTTTTCTGTTTTTATGTTAAATTGCATTTTATATAGCCAAGATAAAGCTACATAAACCAATGTTTCGGGCTTGAGCCCTTCAAGGGGTGAGCAGAATGTTGGCAGGAGCCCAAACTCATCCTTGATGAAGGGTTCAAGCCCAAAACATTGGTTATCTATCTTTTTATTTGTTATATAAATTATACGGTGTGACCTGCTCATTATGTTTTTACTTTAATCATGGTGCCTACAGAATTTTGTATTTTACTCCTCTGTTCTCACCAATAAAGTTATGTTTAGAAAGACATTGGCTCAGCAAAGCAAGAGTAAAGTATATTGCCAGATGGTTACCCTGGTGTTTTGTACATGTTAATAAAGTTCAGAGACACAAGTTCAAATCCCATCAAGGCAGTTTGTGAATTTGAATCCAGTTAAATGGGGAGAGGGTAAAAAAATGACATTGCACTGCAGACATGGACAATTCTGACACATTAGGGAAAGTTAACACCCCAAGATCTGTGGCCAATGCTTTAAATGCGTTTCCATGAGAGGAGTAGAAATGGTCCATTCAGCCCATCAAGTCTGCCCCACTATTAAATCACAAGCTGATCTATTTTCCCCACTCAGCCCCACTACCCAGCCTTTTCCCCATAACTTTTGATGCCCTGCCCTGGTCATTCTTGGTCACCTTCTGAAGTGGCCAAACAACCATTCAAAGGTCACTAATGTTTTCTCAGTGACAATTAGAATTTCAACATCATCTATCACACAGTGTGACTGAAAAAATAACGCAAACGGTAAATCAAGTTCAAGTTCCAGTTCAAACTTTTTGTCAGAGAACATGCATGACATCACATGCAACCCCAGCTCCTTTTTCCTGTGGGCAGGCAGAATTTCTACTTATTGGTAGTGTAAACTGTACTCAAGAAAAATCTCTATATAGAAAAAAGTATAAACCAAGAAAGAAATGTAAACAAACTGACTGTAATATAGAAAAAAATAAATATTCAGTAATAAATAATGTGCAAAGTGAGAGTCCTTAAATGAGCCTCGGATTGAGACAGCTGTTCTGGAGTCTGTTGGTGGCGGGGTAGCAACTGTTTCTGAACCTGGTGGTACGAGTCTGGTGGCATCTATGCCTCTTTCCTAATGGCAGTAGCATGAACCGAGCATGTCCTGGGTGGTATGGATCCTTGTCGATGGCTGCTGCTCTGATATTAGCATTCCACGTAGATTCTCTCGATAGAGAATTTTCCCTGTGATGTCCACTACCTTTTGCAAGGCTTTCCATTCTGAGGTATTGGTACCCCCAAGGCACAGTGAAGGGCTCAGGCCTAAAATGTCAGTTATGTATCTTTCTCTTTACTACAACAAAAAAACTGCATGACTTGGAGTTTCTCCAGCATTTTTGTGTAAAATACAATCACGGGGTCTACATTCTTTCTTGTTGAACTGTGAATGTCATCCGTTCATTACAGTACTCAACAATCTCTGGAGAACCAAATATATCATATGCCCTTCCCCGAGATGGCTTTGTTTTGAACCTTCTCTCCTGTGAATCTCATTAAATAACAAACCGGATCGTTAATGCAAAACTAAGTAACAAGCAAGAAAGGAAAGAAAATTTATTTCCCAGCCATTCTCTGCAGCTGTTTTGTTTTTTGTAGCCACATATATTAAGTTACACTTTGCATGCATTGCCTGACAGTATTGTTGTTCTTGGTTGATGGATGGGTGAGCAGCTACCAAAATCAAACACCCACTTGTCCTTTTTAATTGTCAGGGTTTAAACTTTGTAACGTTAGCAACTCAGCAAAACGCTATTCATCTTTCAGCAACAATCGGTTCAATCCCATCCTGAACAGCTGATATAGTTATTAGAAACTGGTCACGTGAGAAGCCTATGTCAGATTTATTGTCATGTAATAAAACAGAAATGTGACATTACAACCAAATTAGTTCTCCTCAATATTTTATTCCTTGTGAGATAATTGGTCATACTTCAGATTAAAACTGAATTAACTCAAATTTGCTCTAAAAAATAATCAGTGCTACAGGACCTAAATTTAATTCCTTTGAATTAGAACCATAGAGCATTACAGCACAGAAAACAGGCCCTTCAGCCCTTCTGATCTTGGACAAGCTATTATTGGAATTGCATATTCTTTATTTTATTTTTTTAAGGAAATAAGTCTTTTTTTTGCAGATCTTCTGCAATATAATTCCAGTCATTTATTTTACTTTGTGTTTTACTTTTACCTTTGAAAACTCAACCATCCGAATACCTTCCTGCTATGTTTGTGGGACCTTTGACACCATGAGCAGGAAAGGGCTTTGGCAAATACTAGAGCGCCTCAGATGCATCCCCAACATGGTTATCCAACTGCATGAAAACTAACAAGGTCGGGTCAGATACCGCAATGAGCTCTCCGAACTCTTCTCCATTGACAACGGCATGAAGCAAGGCTGTGTCCTCGCACCGACCCTCTTTACTATCTTCTTCAGCATGATGCTGAAACAAGCCATGAAAGATCTCAACAATGATGGTACTGCACGGATGGCAGTTTCTTCAATTTGAGGCGCCTGCAAGCTCACACCAAGACACAAGAGCAACTTGTCTGTGAACTACTCTTTGCAGACGATGCTGCTTAAGTTGCCCATTCAGAGCCAGCTCTCCAGTGCATGACGTCCTGTTTTGCGGAAACTGCCAAAATGTTTGCCTGGAAGTCAGCCTGAAGAAAACTGAGGTCTTCCATCAGCCAGCACCACCCCCCCCCCCCCCCCCCCCCCCACATCTCCATCAGCCACACAGAACTCAAAGCAGTCAACCAGTTCACCTACCTCGGCTGCACCATTTCATCTGATGCAAGGATCGACAAAGAGATAGACAACAGACTCGCCAAGGCAAATAGCGCCTTTGGAAGACTACACAAAAGAGTCTGGAAAAACAACCACCTCAAGAAACACACAAAGATCAGTGTGTACAGAGCGGTTGTCATATCCACGCTCCTGTTCGGTTCCGAATCATGGGTCCTCTACCAGCATCACCTACGGCTCCTAGAACGCTTCCATCAGCGCTGTCTCCGCTCCATCTCAACATTCATTGGAATGACTTCATCACCAACATATTGGAAGTACTCGAGCTGGCAGAGTCCGCAAGCATCGAATCCATGCTGCTGAAGACCCAAGTGCGCTGGGTGGGTCACGTCTCCAGAATGGAGGACCATCGCCTTCCCAAGATCGTGTTCTATGGCGAGTTCTCCACTGGCCACCGAGACAGAGGTGCACCAAGAAGAGGTAAAAGGACTGCTTAAAGAAATCTCTTGGTGCCTGCCCCATTGACCACCGCCAGTGGGCTGATCTCGCCTCCAACCGTGCATCTTAGTGCCTCACAGTGCGGCGGGCAGCAACCTCCTTTGAAGAAGACCGCAGAGTCCACCTCACTGACAAAGACAAAGGAGGAAAAACCCAACACCCAACCCCAACCCCCAATTTTCCCTTGCAACCGCTGCAACCGTGCCTGCCTTTCCTGCATGGGACTTGTCAGTCACCAACGAGCCTGCAGCAGACATGACATACCCCTCCATAAATCTTCGTCCGCGAAGCCAAGCCAAAGAAAGAGATGTTTGTGGGAGTAGGTGAGTGGGGCATATTAATGATATATCTCAATTTAAGAATAGATAATTGGGCATTGGAGCACAGCAAAAATTTAATTTTAAAAATGATCTCAGAAATTCTAATTCTCTCTGAAGAGGAGATAAGCCGATTCTCCTACAACAGTGGTTCTCAACCTTTTTCTTTCCGCCTCGCATCCCACTTTAAGTATTCCCTGTGCCGGAGGGGCTCTGTGAGAAGCAAGGATGTGGGTGGAAGAAAAAGTTTGAAAACCATCGTCCCTAATTGACTCGTGATGTGCACGGTTTCATAACTCCAAAGGAAATGGGCCAATGACAAATTTTCTCAAGCAAAACATTTCAGTGTAGGGTGCAGAGCAGTGATTCTCAACCTTCCCGCTCCTCCAACACACCCCCCCCCCCCCCACCCCCCAGCCCACCTTAAGCCATCACAGAGCCCCGATGGCATAGGGAATATTGAAAGTGGAATGCAAGTGGAAAGAAAAAGGTTGAGAACCATTGTCCTTGAGCAAAGCAGGAGAGGGTTTTGGAAATGATTGAAACGATTTGATTGACTAAACCTCATGGAGCTGTGGCATTACCCGGGGGTGGGGGTTGTCAAAAGGACAAAATATGAACAAGGAAGAGTGTTCATTTATGGCGAGCTGCGCGAATTGGAGAGAGAGTTTAACTAAAGAATTGGAGCACTCGCTTGAAATGGGACCATCTGCAGGCGAGCGAGCACAACCTGCATGTCTGGCAAGGCTGACCATCAGACAAGTTCGTCTCCCTGCCCAACCACCAAGGGTCGAATGGCATCTGGCATTGAGAGTCTCCCAGTGATTCCCTGAGCAGCGGCAGCCGAGTTGAGTTCATCGGATTAATTGCCTTAGTGACCATGACATTCCCGAAATCCGAAATCCGGGCCAAGTGCGCTGGGTGAAGACGGTGGGAGATGGGAAGCTCGGTCTTGGGGCGGCAGCACCTACCTTTCTCCAGCAGCACCTTCACGATGCCCGAGCCGACCACGCCAGCTCCCCCCAGCACGACGGCGGTGCGCTCAGCCGCGGACATCCTTCGCCACGGAGAGAGAGAGGGGTATCGGCCGATGGGGAGAGACGGGGCAGAACCACGGCGAAGGAGCGAGGACTCCTCCCCGACCGGCGTGAGAGGGACCCCGCCCGTGGGTTCGCAACCCTACCCTTGGCTCCGCAGACGATCGCTCGTCGGGCAGAGCTCAGTCCTCCTGGGGAGGGGGGGGAGGGGAGGACTCAGTCCTCCTGGGGAGGGAGGGGGGGGAGGGGAGGACTCAGTCCTCCTGGGGAGGGAGGGGGGGGGAGGGGAGGACTCAGTCCTCCTGGGGAGGGAGGGGGGGGAGGGGAGGACTCAGTCCCTCCTGGGGAGGGAGGGGGGGGAGGGGAGGACTCAGTCCTCCTGGGGAGGGAGGGGGGGAGGGGAGGACTCAGTCCTCCTGGGGAGGGAGGGGGGGGAGGGGAGGACTCAGTCCTCCTGGGGAGGGAGGGGGGGAGGGGAGGACTCAGTCCTCCTGGGGAGGGAGGGGGGGGAGGGGAGGACTCAGTCCTCTGGGGAGGGAGGGGGGGGAGGGGAGGACTCAGTCCTCCTGGGGAGGGAGGGGGGGGAGGGGAGGACTCAGTCCTCCTGGGGAGGGGGGGAGGGGAGGACTCAGTCCTCCTGGGAGGGGGGGGAGGGAGGACTCAGTCCTCCTGGGGAGGGGGGGGAGGGGAGACTCAGTCCTCCTGGGGAGGGGGGGGAGGGGAGGACTCAGTCCTCCTGGGGAGGGGGGGAGGGGAGGACTCAGTCCTCCTGGGGAGGGGGGGGAGGGGAGGACTCAGTCCTCCTGGGGAGGGGGGGGAGGGGAGGACTCAGTCCTCCTGGGGAGGGGGGGGAGGGGAGGACTCAGTCCTCCTGGGGAGGGGGGGGAGGGGAGGACTCAGTCCTCCTGGGGAGGGGGCAAGAATGTCTCAGAAGGGTGACAACTCATAAAATCTTTCTCATGCTCACCAGGTAGGTTTAGGGGGCAGCTTGAAGGAGAGAAATAGAGACTGGAAGATTCACAAGATATTGGAGCAGAAGTAAGGCCAATCGGCCATCAAATCTGCTCTTTCTATTCTAATCATGAAATGATCAATTCTCCCACTCTCCAGCTTTCTCCCTTAGGCCTTGATGCCCCAACTTAACAGATACCTGTCAATCTCTGCCATGACTGCACCCAGCTACCTTGATTCCACAGCTACCTGTGAAGTGTGCACAGACTCAGAATTGGAGACACAAGGAACCAAATGACAAACTTCTGCTTCTATTTCTTAAATGTGATCTAGCCTGTCTATTGATTGCCCATGGCATACCTGTACTTCTTCATAAACCTGACCTTGAGATATAAAGGGCAGTATATCTTTGGCATTTTGGCACAGAGTGTACTCACTCTGACTAAAGAATTTTTTTCCCCACATCGGTTTTAAATTGATGTCCTTTTATCCTGAATTTGTGCACCTCTTGTCCCAGAATTTCCTGCTATGAGAAACACCCTTTACTCAACTACTCTGTCCAGGGCTTTCAGCATTAGAAAGGCCTCTATGGGTCCTCACTCATCATTCTGTATGCCAACAAGTACAGTCCCAAGAGCTGACAATCATTCCACAAATGCTAACCCTTTCATTCCTAATGTAGTTCCAATAAATCTTTTCTGAACCCTCTCCAACACCATTACACTTTTCTCAAATAAGGCACGCAAAACTGTATACACAGACTCCATGCATGGTCTTACCAGTGCAGTCAGTGGGGAATTCCATCCATGCCTGCTCCTTCAAGTACCTGACCAGATGCCTCTTTAATGTTGTGGCTGTTCCTACCTCTACCAGCTCATTCCCCAGCCCATGTGTACAAATGCATTGCTATAATCACAGGGTCTAACCCTGCCAGCGGCACTTTGGGAGTACATTGATCAGAGGCACTGCTGATGTTTAAAAAGATGACTCACCACCACCTTCTCAAGAACAATTAGTGATGAACAACGTGGCTACTTCGCTAGTGATTAACTCATCTCATCAATTAATAACTAAGTCATCCTTGGGGGTTATTGACTGAAGGTGACAAAAAGGCTTCGTGGTAATTTTAGTGAGTCAGAATTCTTCATTAGAGTTTAGATCTTAAGATCATTCTGACATGTAAATACAGATTGGTTTCTTCACACTTGATGAAGAGCCAGTTTAATAGTCTGTCACAACAGCAAGAACCTCCGTGGCCAACCACTTCAAATCCACACCCCATTGCCACATAGACATGTCTGTCCATGACCTCATGTACCGACAGGTTGATGACATTGAGGAATTGTGTTGAGAAAGTGTCAGGATTGGTGGGTTTGCAGAAAGACAAGTCTGGATACCAGGGTTTGTAATAACACAAACCCTTTATTCACCCACCCACACAATTTATAGAAGAGCATGGAAAATCATGACAGGAATAAAACACACACACCATTTATACAAGAGTGTGGGAAACAAACGGGAGAACGATGAATGGTATACAATTACTAATTTACATAAATTACAATACAGACATTCACATAACAGAAGCAGGGGTTCTACATACACTCCTGGACCCCTGATCAGTGGGAGGTGCAAATCTACTGCAAATATTGCTACTTTTACAATACCATGGCTCAACTTCAGTACAGTGCACACCTTACCTGCAACCCTTTCAAGTGAAATCCACAGTAGTGACCTGGTATGGAGCCTTGTCCAGCACTCAGACCATGAGACAGAGGGAGCAAATGTGCTACGCTCTCCTGTTAAATACAACGCTAAATCTGTGTGACTAACCAATAAGAACACTAGCTTATTTGAATTAGCCAATGGCAAGGTGTGCACTAATTAGTGACCAGAGCCCAACCTTGACTGACAGGTGATGTGACTTCTTAATAAGTTTCAGATGGTGAGGAAAGGGATGCTATACCTCTTCCATACACAACAGGAATGCAGCATTGACCTTTTTTTTGTCCACTGATGCTGGTCTATATTAAATTTTATAACTAAATGCAGACTAATCACTGCATTTCTAATATTAGTAATAGTGTTGCACTAACTGCTATGCTAACAATGCTGCCCTTAATGTACCACTTGACTGCATTAATCAGGCTATGGCATAAAAGAGCAGGGAGGTTCTGGTGGACTTCATAACTCATTGTTGTGCTTCAGATGGTGTATCATGTAGAGTTCAATCAAATTCTTCTAATTTTTCTTAATTCCAAGAATTCATGTCTAATTCATATAATATCCTTATGCCTTTGGGGTTGGGTATTATTCTAATAAATCCATGCTGCTCACCTTTCAGATGAATATATCCCTAGGCTAGTTATGAAATAGGAGTATTTTGATGCTAAGGGAATTCCCTATCCCTATTGCTCCTTTCCTCATGCTCTATTTTTCTCTTTCACTTCCCTCTGTCTTCTTTCCTGCAGTTCTGCAATCACAGAGCCATCCCCTTCCCTGATCAATCCTCACCTATCCTCTGTCATGATAGAGTGCAAGTGACACTCCTGACCACTAGAGGGAGTCAGAGACTAGTTTGTGGGATTTTCGGTTGGATTCAAGATGGATATCTCCACCTGGTCTTATGCACTTTAGCTAATAAAGTATAGTTGTTTTAAAAGAATCCAGTTTTCTTTATTACAATAAAATAAACATCACATCCTCCTATCCATGTCCAATTATCACTTTTTGCCCATTGGCCTGTGTGCCTACCCCTTGCCTTTTCTTCCCTTCTCCTCCAGCCTTTTAATTCAGGTGCCTGCCCGCTTTCTCCTCATTCCTGGTGGAGGGATTCAGGCCTAAAATGACGGTTATATATTTTTACCTCCTATTGATGCTGCATGACCTGTTGAGTTCCTCCAGCATTCTTGGGAATTAAGCACTTTGTCGTTTGTATTAGAAGCAGTACTGAGTGCAGTGAACTGGGATTCACTGGTAGGGTGTTGTGCTGATGGCTGGCCTCACCTCTCGGCTTCACCCCCATCTGCTCACATATAACCTTGGTTTCCCACTTAAACCCAGAACCCTTCTGAAGACTACTGTGAAACCCCACCCTTAGTTATAAACTAATAAAAGCATTTGTTCTCCCTCCAGTCGTGAGAGCTTTTATTCACGTTGCACTGAGTTAAAAGATCAACAATTAACTTACCAAAAAGAATTGGAGACACAAGGAACCAAATGACAAACTTCTGCTTCTATTTCTTAAATGTGATCTAACCTGTGTATTGATAACCTGTACTTCTTCATAAACCTGACCTTGAGATATAAAGGGCAGTATTTTTTTGGCCTTTTGTGATTACCTGCATTGTCAGTGATATTTAATGAGCTATGTATGTAGACCCTCCAAGGTCTCTTTAGATTTATACAACAGTAGGTTTCCCAGCATTTAGACCATAGAACATTTCAGCACAGTACAGGCCCTTTGGCCCATGTTGTTGTGCTGACATTAGGGTCAGGGTTAACAAACAAAATCTTCCTTGGCTCCAACCCATGACCATCTATTTTTTTCTTGTCCAAGAGTCTTTTAAATGCCACTATTGTACCAGCTTCCACCACCTTGGCAATGCATTCCAGGCACCCACCACTCTGTATTTTATATAAATATATATATATATATATATATATATATATATAAAAATGTACCACTGACAGCTTCTCCATTTACCTTGTGCAGTTGTCCTCTGGTGTTTGCTCGCCTTACCCCAGGAAAAAGGTGCCAGCTGTCCATCTATCTATGCTTCTTCCGATATACTGTGTTCAATCACTGCCTGCTGGAATGTTGAAATACCAATGAACATGGCGTGCGTTTTAACATGCAATGCACTTTTCCATATTTGCTGTGAGTTTTATTATGTACAGTGTTTATTCTGTGAGTAAAGGTGCCTGCCACATTGACCACCGCCAGTGGGCTGATATCGCCTCAAACTGTGCATCTTGGCGCCTCACAGTTCGGCGGGCAGCAACCTCCTTTGAAGAAGACCGCAGAGCCCACCTCACTGACAAAAGGCAAAGGAGGAAAATCCCAACACCCAACCCCAACCCACCAATTTTCCCCTGCAACCGCTGCAACCGTGTCTGCCTGTCCCGCATCGGACTTGTCAGCCACAAACGAGCCTGCAGCTGACGTGGACATTTTACCCCCTCCATAAATCTTCGTCCGTGAAGCCAAGCCAAAGAAAGAAAGGATATGTGTGTCACTGTTACCTTTGAACACTTCATCTTACAAAACGTAGAATTTATGACCAAAATAAAAGGTGGTTCAATCAATAATTACTAAACTATACAGATCATTGTCTGGCCACTCATTATTCAGGAGTGTGCAATAGATAGTGAAAAATGGGGACAGATTTCCTCTGACATAGAAACTGGCAGAGTGCCAGTCTTAAATAGGGAAGTCCTTCACAGATAAAAATAATTAGTGCAGCTTGGGAATATATTATCACTAAATATTCACAGTATGAGAGGGTTAAGACATTAATTGATGCTTAATGAAGAATTAGCAGACATAGTAGAGATTAAGGAGCACTGAATGATGGTCTGATAACCATTATTATTCTGTCAATGGTGATGTTATTTACATGTGGCAAAATCATTTTCAATTTCTGCCTGACAGTTCAAAATGAAAGGTATATCAGTTAAAACTTTAGGATACTTAGATATGCCTTCACAGTTTTAACATAGTGATGTGCTTTTGTCAAATTCATTCAGAGTATTTTGAACGTGCAAGTTGTTGGAGAACATACCTCTTTCAAATTAACCTAAGGCAAAGATATATTTGTCCAATTAGGATAAGTGATTGTATCATCATCTGTAATGATATAATTATATTCTCTGTGGTTCCAGAGGCAGGATTTTGGAGACCAAGGGGAACTCTTGTTCTCACCGGCTTGATTAACATATATTAATTGTGCATAATTGGCCAAATTGCAATATACTGAATGGTATCAAATTACTTCACTAATGGACTGTGACCGACTTCACAGATGGAATAGATACAATAATGTCATAATATCTATCTTTTTTTTTGCACATCATCACAAGCTAAAATAAACTTTAAGTGTTGAGGGTGAATTAACTCTTTGGATTTATGCTGCTTTTATATTAAAACCTGACAATATTGAAGCTATTTGTTTACCAGGAACTGGGACTCTGAAACTGTTTTTGGTTGACAAAGTGGTTTTCTTGAGATCCAGACATCTTTAAGAAGGAATAAACAGTGCCAATAAATAAGCTGAAAAAGAAAGTCTGGTTTGACATTAATTGTTGTGGAGATTTATGCTTGCAGGCATTATGACACTTTCCCATTTATCCACGCACCATTAACAAACATAGCAAAACTTCACTTGTGAATCTGCGGGGGTGATCTGCATCCAGTGCTTCTGTTGTAGTCTCTCTATATCAGAGAGACTGGAGGAATACTCAGAGATCACTTAATTGATCATGCAATAGCGTGCCACCTATTTCAATTCCTCACCCCATTCCCTTGTGGGTATGTCATTCACTGCCAGACTGAGAGCACCTGCAAATTGGAGGAACAACACCTCATTCTCTCTGGGCACCCTCCAACTGGATGATATTAACATCGACTTCTCTGGTTTCCGTTAGCCCCCGCACCCTTATCTTTGCCTACATCTTTCCTTTAGCTCCGTCACTCTCTCTCTCTCTTCACTTTTCCCTCTGCCTCCTTTCACAGAGCCAAAAACAAGACCCCTCACACAATCAAGTCTCACATTTCTTCTCTCCTGTCCTCTTATCACACTGTTTTCTGGTTAGTCTGCACTCTTCCCTGGCCCTTTCTTCTCTCCTCCCCAGCCTTTTAATTCAGGTACCTGCCTGCTTTCTGCTCATTACCTCGAAGAAGGTTTCAGGCCCAAAATGTGAGTCATACATCTTTACCGCCTGTGGACCCTGCGAGGTCTGCTGAGTTCCTCCAGCATTTCTGTATTTTCCGATACATGATACTGATTTCTCATCTGCTTCATTTACCTGTAAGTAGCTGAGGCCCCAACACTGATCTTTGTGGCATGCCACAATGCCCAATCTGCCAAACTGTAAAGGATCTCTTTATTCCTGATCTGATAATATTGCCTACTGGACAGCTCTACAAAAACCAACACAAGCTACCTGTCACACCTCAGGCAAGCATTAGTTTTTACGGCAGGGAGTGACTCAGCAGCTCTGATCAAGTTGATGGCAAACAGGGTGTTGAGAATAAAATCGTGACGAAATATGGCTTGAAAACAGGACCTTCACCAACCAATCATTCCAACTCATCCTGCATTAGCCTAATTTGATTTTCCCCATATCCCCATTCATTCCCTCCAGATTCTACCACTTACCTACATATTGGGAGCAATTTACAGTGGCTAATTAAAGGTAAAAGGTAAAGGTTCCATTATTGTCACGTGATAGTACATTTAGAATGTAACATACATGAAATTCTTTAACTTTTGTCTACCGTAAGGCAGGCACAGAGTCACCACTTTGTTCAGCACCCCACACAGAAAGCTACAGCACCTGGTCCTAGATGGTCTCCCCTCCAAAGTACTGACCAGGCCTGAGCCTGCTTAGCTTTGTTGGAATCTAGGGGTTAAAACATTATGAAAGAAATGATTAATTAATAAGTTTATATGTACTGCATGGTTCAGGGAAAAAGAGGAATGTGATTAAGTGGCAATCACAGCATGGAGCAAAGTTGGCTGAGCAAAATTGTCTGCTCCAAAATACAGGGAGAGGAAATGCATAAAACGATTTAGGAGGAATGCTGAAACTGAAGGAGGTGGTGAGTAGCACAGGAGACACAGGCCAGACCAGAACAAAGAATGGCCTGCAAGAAACAAAGGGAATGGAAAACCAGTCTAGGAGGAAGATTAAGGCATGAGGAGGTGTTAAAGAGAACAGCAGAAATTGGCCAGACAGGAACAGAATGGTGATTAGAGATATCTGGGGATGAATTAATTTCTGATCAAATCAACAGGATAGTCTGGCCTGGAGGATTAAGATGGGAGTACTACAACCCAGATATCTGCAAAACAGGAGATGACTTGTGATAACCCTTATGAAAAAAGATCTAGCAAAGGAAGCCAACTTTTGTTCTGTATGATAAGGTTGATCTATATAAACTGAGCCAACTGGTCAATAGGGGTCAGTCTTGGGGAATAGCTCACTGTGCAGGTGACCTATGAACTAACGACTGACCCAGAGCTCTGTTAAGTTTTATTCTTGGGCTCTGTAATAAATTGACTGTTGAACCGAATACCTTCTCCTATCACTTCATTCAAAGAACACGCTGGACTCAGACCACACATAGACTAAATTAAGAGTAAGGTAAAGCCAGAGTCCGACAGCTTCCATGATCAGAAAATCTCAGGAGTATTCAAGCCATTAGGTGCTGTGTATTGATCTACCAATCCCCACTTCTGAATGTGGGACAAAACTGGTAGCATAGTGGTTAGGGCAATGCTGTTACAGCGCCAGTAATGGGACAGGGTTTGAATCCCTTGCTGTCTATAAAGAGTTTGTTTACTCTTTGCATGTGGCGTGGGTTTTCTCCAGCCTACAGCCTCTGGTATGTTTTGAAGGATGGGAGGAACCCAGAGAACATGGAGGAAACCCATGTAAACACGGGGAGAAAGTACAACCAGTGTTGGATTTGAACCCCGGTCGCTGGCGCTTTAACAGAGTTGCGCTAACTGCTATGGTAATCATGAAAAAAAAATCAGAAAGATAATTGAATCAGAGAAATTAGTGGTATAGAAGGAGGCCATTTGACCCAAGATGGTCATCCCATTAAAAATATGGAGCTATTTTCATTAGTTCAACATTTTGGATCTAAATCATTGGTTCTCTGCTTAGACATTAAAGCTGACCTCAGAGGAATACAATTTTGAAAATGTTTTAAACAAATGTGGAGGCCGGGACTCTTCCTGTTGCAACTTATATTGCTGACATATAGGAGTTTCTGATGGGAAGCCCACAAGTCGGGAAGCTGAGTCTAAATCCCACCCTGATTGACAGGTTTCCATTCTAGTCAAGTGGGAAGTATTACAGGGCAGGCTGCAGTATTGTGTAGATCTGATCCAAGATTCCAGTGAGTTTAGGTCTGATCACAGAACACTCAAAGTGATCAGTTCAGGTTGGTAGGATGAATGTTGGGAGGGCTGGTCCAATCCCAGGCCTTGACACAACAATCTGATCTCAGATTCCAGGAGTGCATCTATGCAAAGCCAAAAGGAAACACAGACGGTCGCCGAGATAACAAGCAATAAAATAAAAGCCTCCATTCTGCCTCCATTTATCTGCATCCCTAGTATTTGACCCTTTTCATCTGTCAGATTTCTTTTGATAAGTCTGATTGCTTATGTAAAGATGGTGACGCCTCTGGTCGGTAGTGGCCGCAAGGGGTTGCAGTCTCCAGGGAGCAGGGCATCAGAAGTGGGAAGCACACTCCCTATGAGAAGCAGAGGAAATGGCTCTGCAGGACGTTGAGCACGGGCGGTGGACCAGGGAGGGGCTCATCAGCTGAGGGGCTCACACAGGCTGTGGGCGACTTGCGGTTGGGGGATCCGCACAGACTGCAGGCTGCTGGAGACTGGTTCATGGGAACCAGGTATTGGTAGGGATTCGGGAGGGTGCAGAGGGCAAGAAGGGCTCCTGAAGGGCCTCGGATACTGAAGGATCGTGTCCTGAGGTTTGGATTTGGAGCTCGGGTTGCCGATGAATCGAACAGGAGTCTGTGAGGCTGCACAGCCTGCAAGAGCACTGGGGGTGAATCCATAGACACTCATGTCTTGTGGCAGAGTATTTAGAGGTGTTTGGGAAGGATTATTAGAGCAGGTTGCACATAAACATTTTAAAACACAGAATATTTGGAGGACCTTTGCAGCGTGCTTTTTGCAAAAAGAGCAACAAAGTTGCAGCATGCAGCTTGCCTGGGAGAGCAGGTGATTTTTGCAGGCAGACAGAATAGTTTTGCTCTCAGAAAGGGAGGGAATGAAACAGAGAGAAAGGAGACAGAAATTAGTTCCAGAGGGACAAAGCTGGCAAACATTTGGAAGACTGTCTGGTCAAAGGAGAAGTCTGGCTGTCTGAAAAGTGACCTGAAAGAGGGAGGATCGTCTGGAGGGGGCAAGTTTCGTCAGCAAGACTGATTAAACAGGAATCAGGTGTGGATGTCCTGGAACAAAAGGAATCTCTCTCTGAAGACCAACAAGAACCCTCCTGAGTGGTAATCATTTACCTGTTAAGCACCAAAGACTGGTGAACTTTGCTAATGCTAACTTCTGTGCACAGAACAAGAATTGCCTGCAACCAATGAGATTGGACTGTGAGCCAAAGAACTTTTCTAATCTTAAATACACATTACACACACCTGTGCTTAGTTTTAGAGGGGGGATTAAGTAGGTTAGTTAGGTTAAGTGAGTAGGTTAAGTAATAAGTTAAATTCTGTTTTCTTGTTCAAATATAATTAAAAACTACTTTTGTTTAAGTAACCCTGTGTTATGGTGCATATCTATTGCAGCTGGTTTTTGGGGTCCTGTGGACTCCATAACAGTCTCTGAAGGGACTCTTTTTTGCTTCTCTTTCACTTATTGTTTGGGGCACTGGGCAATGCTCATGGCAGACAGAAGTATATCATGCATATTACATTTTTAATATATTATGTGACAATGTCAGAAACCATAAACTTTAAAAGGTTTCATGAAGGGAAGATCCTGCCTGACCAACCGAATGTAATTTTTTGAGGAAATCTCAAGTAGGGTGGATAAGGGAGAAGCTGTGGATATAGTGTATTTGGATAAGATGCTGCATTAATGAGAACACATGGAATTACTGGAAAAATAATAGATCTGGTAGAACATTGGCTGATAGACAGAAAGCAAAGGGCGGGAATAAAGGGATCCTATTCTGGTTGGTTGCATGTTTCTACTGGTGTTCCTCAAGGGTCGGTGTTGGGGCCGCTTCTTTTTACAATGTACATTGATGATTTGGATTGTGGATTAAATGGTTTCGTGGCAACATTTGCAGATGACACCAAGATAGGTGGTAGAGTACGAAGTGTAGAAGAAATCAAAAGCTTGTAGAGAGACTTGAACAGCTTGGGAGAATGGATGAAGAAATGGCAGATGAGATATAATGTTGAGAAATGTACAGTTTGGTAGAGGAAATAAATGGTGGTATTATTATTTGGATGGGGAGAAAATTCAAATGGCAGAAGTAAAAAGGGACTTGGAGGTCCTCATGCAGGGTAACCTGAAAGTTCACTGTCAGGTTGGATCGGCGGTAAAGAAGGCGAATGCTATGTTGGCATTAGTTTCAAAGTAGATTGCGTATAAGAATAAAGAGATGTTGAGACTCATTGGGGCACTAGTGAGACCCCATTTGGATACTGTGTGCAGTTTTGGGCCCCATATCTGAGAAAGGATATAGCAAGGTTGGAGAGGGGACAGAGGAGGTTTACCAGAATGATTCCACGAAAGAGAAGGCTAACATATGAGGAGCGCTTAGTGGCTCTTGGACTCTATTCATTAGAATATAGAAGAATCAGAGGGGATCTCATGGAAACATTTCTAATAATGAATTTATTGGACAGAGCTGATGTAAATAAGATGTTTCCCCTATTGGATGATTCCAGGACAAGAGGGCACAGTCTTAGAATTAAAAAGTACCAATTTACAACAGGGATGAGGAGAAATTTCTTTAGCTAGAGGATAGTGGATTTATGGAATTCATTGCCACATGCAGCATGGAGGTAGGATCTTTGGGGGGATTTAAAGAGGAAATTGATAGGTATCTAATTAGTCAGGGTATCATGGGATATGCGGACAAGGCCGGAACTTGGAACTAGATGCAAAAACAGTTTAACTCCGGGAGGTTTCACGGAGCAGATTCGATGGGCCTTTCTCTTGTGACCTTGAACCTTAATTAAAAGTGCTGGAAAGTCTCGGCAGATTATGTAGCATCTGTGGAGAAAGAAGAATCCCAGATTTGAGATATTAACTGTTTCTCCTTCCACAGATACTCAGAGAAGTGAGTTATTCCAGCTTTTCCTGGTTTTATTTCACATGTTCTGTTTCTCCAAATGCTTTTCACTCCTTTGCTGGAATGTTTCCCCACGGAACCCTTCCCACTGCGACTATCCAACCCTCATCATCTCACGTGCTTTGCCCCTTTTAAAATTCAATTGGAAAAGTATGAATTATCTATGATTCTGAATGAGGGCCGTCATCAACTTGAACATGATCTAAATTGTTTCTGTGGATATAACTTTTCATGCCAATAAAAAGGGAGGGTGAGTCTCTCCATGAATGATGTAGAATTTATGAAATCACTGTGCTACATAATCCTTTGTCAGTGCCTTGGAATAGAAAGATTTATCTGTGAAAGCATTATGTTTCATGCATTATTAATACTTAAACAATCACCAAATGCTTGCGATTTCTAATACAACAGAACACAGACTCATTTTAATGATGTTTGCATTAGTATCAGTGATGCCAGGATAACAGATCTAGAGAACACTTATCTTAAAAGGGTCATCTTTCCTTCTGGAGGAAGTATGGACACAGCATTGTGTCATTTTAAAGCCCTTTCCTTCCCCTTTCTTCTCAGACATCCTGATTTTACTCACTTGGCTAATCCATCCTGACCCCTCTCTCTTATTGTCAAAAGACAATAAAAGTGGGGAGGTGGGGGGCTGTTATACAGAGTAACACTAATCAACAAACCAGCAGGTTGATAATAATCCTGTGAGAATATTTTAATCATCCCATCTCAGGATTCCCTAGTGAGCAGTGGTGGATTAACTCCCACGCAGGCCCCTAGGCTGAGCTTTAGTAAGGGTCCCCCCCCCCCCCCCTGACATTGCCCCTCCCCCTGCCCCATACTTTGTTGAATAGAATAAAGTGATGTTAAGCTAAATAACTTATATTGTTGTACTCTGTATAATGTACCACATGGGTAAGCAAGATATTTAATTGTAACAACAACCCTTTCCAGAAGTGCTTTCACGTCATCACGTTCTGATTGGTATTGACGAGTGATCAAGCATGGTCTTCACTTGAAAATGGTTTGCTGTTAAAACAGAAAGCCTTAATTGTGCTTGAAGAATAGCACAGCCCAACTCCTGATCTTCTCACCATTTTTAAGGGAGCGGTAAAACATGGACTAACTAAAGTTTCTATTTACCGCCATATTTTATCGATTTCACAATACTGGCATTTAACCAGTAATGGCCAACTTATGACGAAATAATGTCGTGGTGGTAAACACAATCTTGCAGCTGCAATACAAAGTCCTAAAAGCATTACTTCTAAATGTTTCTATGTTTGGAGCCTAATTTGGAAAACAAAATAGTATCTTAATATTTGTATTCTTCCAGATATGGAAAGTACTGAAATATCCAAAATGCTCATGTGTACACTCAATTAAACCATTTTTTTTTGCTCTTGGGCCCCCCTTACCTTTCGGGCTACTCAGCCTAACAGTTTATCTGCCACTGCTAATGAGGTTTTTAATTGCATTGAAATTGCCAGAAAAATAAAATAAATTGGGCGAGAAATTCTGATGTGTAAAAGAAGTTGTTCTGAAATGGCGCTGGAGAGGAGGCATCCACCAGTGGGGTTTCTCATGCTTGAGATGAATCTTGGATCTTCATCTTGACTTACACATGCTAATGGTTTTAATTTGAATAGTAATGCAGGAAGTACAGGATATTGTTGTGCAAAACCATTGAGGGCCCCTTCCACCCTGCACGCAGCATCTTTCAGCTGCTCCCGTCGGGGAAGAGATACAGGAGGATCAGAGTCCGCACCACCAGGCTGAGGAATAGCTTCTTCACAAGAGAACTGCTCATGCTAACCATTCGAGACTTTCATATTCACAAAACAATATTTATTTGCATATATGAATACTTGTCCTGCATATGTATTGTTTGTCTGAATGTGCGTGATGTCTGGCTGTGTGTCTGCATGTTTTGCACGAGAACCAGAGAACACTGTTTCATCTGGTTGTACTTGTGCAATCAGATAACAATCAACATGACTTGAAATACCCACTTACCTCCTTCATCCACCATGATAGCAGGGAGCTTTTAAAGTGAAGGTTAATACAGCAACCATTGCTTTAAGTATTGGTCCAGAAGTGATGAACTTTCATTGGGAATGGTAGCAAAGGCACACGTACAGCCAGATCCACTGCTCTGACAAATCATTGGGCTTCATGGTGCAAGACCTTGAGCAGGGAGGAGGAGTACAGAGGTAAACACTACCACTGGAGTTGTCCTGCCCTCACAATGAACATTGAAGCTCTTACTTGGGACACTGAGATGTGGTTTGTTATATAGAAAATACCACAGATGCCTTCAATGGTAGATCCTAGTAACTCATTTAAGGAGTTTTCAACGTTCAATCAAAGACTATATCCCAATCAGTCTTTTCGTGCACTCAACTGGAGTACTGACGCGACATGTACTAGTGATAGAGTACTAGTGATACTCCTGACCATTAGAGGGAGCCAGAGTTTAGTTTGTGGGAACTCGGTTTGATTCAAGATGATTGCCTCCAAATGGTCATAAGTTCTACAGCAAATAGTTGTTTAAAAGAACCCAAGTTTCTTTATTATAATAAAAGAAACAGCACATGGTACCAGGAGTGAAAGAAACACCAGGAGTGTGCAGAGTGAGAATCAATCAAACGCAGGAGAGAAAGCATTAAGATTCCTAACATTGTAATTGGGCTGAAAATGTCGACCATGAGTGGAGGCTGTTCAAACAAAAATCCATGCTGTACCTGCAAGCCATTGGACTCAATAGAAAACTTGATGCAGGGAAGATTGCACTGCTGCTTATCGTGGTGGGATCTCAAGTACTAGAGGTTTTCAATGCATTTGTTTTTGTCAAGGCAGAAGACAAGGGCAAGTTCGACAAACTTATTGAGATGTTTGATGAACACTGTTCACCAAAGAAAAATGAAACATTCGAGAGGTACATGTTTCCCACATGCACGCAGCTGCAGGAAGAGACCTTCGATACTTTCTTAACGGACTTAAAACTAAAATCAAGAAGATGCAATTTTGAACTGCTGCAAGATTCACTGATCCGTGATCAAATTGTGTTCGGGATTATTGAGAAGAAAGTAAGAGAGGTTGCTGTGAGAGACAGAGCTTACCTTAGCTGGAGCTGTAAAAATATGCCACACAAGTGAACTCGCTCTGCAGTATGTGAAAAAGTTCGGTGAGAGTGCAAAAGCCAATGAAAAACAAGGCATGGCCACAGTGTGTTCCCACACACATAAACAGAGAATAAGACATAGGAAACAACAAAAAGATGGAGAGACATTCAAGTGCAAATGAGTGGCACTCAACATGCAACAAAACAATGCCATGGCTATGGAAAAGTCTGTAACAAGTCCAAAGGGCAGAATCATGGTGCAAACCAATGTTTTTCCAAAGAGAAACATAACAGAAGTGAAACTGTACTCACTATAGAAGAAATTACTCTCAGTGATACATTTTTCATTGACATGTTACTGCAGGAAGATTCTAAACCAACAGACACTGAACAGCCAAGCATGAACAGAGTTGAGCAGGATAAGTGGATGATGTCATTGCATACAAATAGAGCAAATATTCCTTTCAAGCTGGACACGGGCAAAGGTCAATTTAATCTGTGAGCATGATATCAGGGCAATGAAAATAAAGCCATACATCCATTCAAATCCTGATCAGCTCAAAGTCTACAATGGTCAGTGCATTGACATAAAAGGCACATGCAAACTCAAGGTGAAAATTAAAGATAAAGAGCACCACCTCAGGTTTGCATTAGTTCCAGATGGACATGAATCACTGCTGGGTGACAAAGTATTTGAAAGCTTAGGTCTAGTCAAGAGGGTGTAAATAGCATGGAAACTTATTATGTTAGCTGATGCATTATCCAGGGTAACAACGCAGAGTGAAACACACAATGAGAGTTCCTCAGAGATAGATATGAATCTCCGTGTGAACCTGATCACTGAATCTCTTCCCATATCTGATGTGAAATCCAAGCAGGTCACAGCTGAAACAGAAAAGGACACCATTCTACAGAAGGTCATCAATTATCTGAATGAAGGATGGCCTAGGGGTGAATGTCAGCCATACTACAACATCAAAACTGAGCTAAGTGTTGTCAATGGGCTTCTACTCCGACAGAGCAGAATTATCATTCCTCAATCACTGCAGCGAGATGCTGAAAAGGGTGCATAAGGGGCACATTGGAATGGAAAAAAATTCAAGGTAAACATAAAAACAGGATCAAACTTTAACTAATTGCTATTAACCTAACTTAACCCCCTTCTAATTCTAAGCGCACATGTATGTAATGTGTGTATGTTCCGGAAAGTTCTTTGCTTTAATAATCATTCACTTCTCCAAGTTCACCAGTATCAGGAAATTCTTATACTGTGCACAGAATTTAACATTTATGAATCTGGTGCTTAAAGATCATTGTTTACCGCTCAGGAAAGTTCTTGTTGGTTTCGGAGAGAGATTTGTTGCTCGTTGGACACAAACTGATTCCCTCCAATTAGCCACCTCAGTGTCCTGCTGAAGAAACTTGCCCCATCAGGGTTTTCCAAATGATGAAGAGGTTTTGCAAACGAGACTCTTGGAGTTTGCCAAGGTGGAATAATGGAAGAATTCAGCCACTGAAGTTGGAATTCGAGGGCCAAACCCATCAGGACCATTGCCTGAAGAGGGCACACAAAAAATCAGGAGGGCCGGAGCTGCTGCTTATTGGCCAGGGATAAATGCTGGCATTGACAGAATGTTTTCAAGCTGTGAGACCTGTTTGAAACATCATGCAAAGGAACCCATGATAATAACTGATGAACCAGCAAAAAGGTGGGACTGATCTGTTCTTGCTAGTTATTGACTATCTATTGAACTATCCAGAGATTTTACTGTTTCCAAATATGTCTGCTGCCTGTATGATCAAATATATGAAATCAATCTTTACAAGACATGGAATTCCTCAAATTGTCTACAGTGACAATGGTCCATGCTACAGCTATAGAGAATTCCAGGACTTCACAGAAGAGTATGATTTTCAACATGTAACTTCAAGCCCTCTGCATCCACAGTCGAATGGTAAAGCAGAGAAAGGAGTTCACATAGTTAAACAGTTGCTCAAGAAAGCACCAAACAGTAGCACAGATCCACACCTAGCTCTATTGAGTTACACGGCATGTCACCCACTGAGCTTCCGATGGAACGTAGGCCATGCACCACATGTCGCTACTCTGCAAACCTAAACAAGAACAGAGATGTTGAAGATGACGAACGGAAACTAAAGCATCTGCAATGGAGACAAAAAGCAAATTATGACAAGTCAGAAGGTAGCTTAGGGTCACTGGCACAACATGACACAGTGAGACTCGGAGATTCCAACACTTGGAACAAAAAGGCCACTATTCTGGAGGAAGTAAATCCAAGACCCTACACTGTCAGAACAGAGGATGGTCAAATATTGAGAAGGAATCGAAAGAGCCTGGTGAAAACACAAGAGACTCTGCAAGAACAGACAAATGCAGAAGATCCAGCCTGCACAGCAACAGAGGAAACACCACCAGTACTAGACAGTAGTGGACCAGCAAAGCCGACTCAAGCATCTCTGTTAAGAAGATCCACACATGTCATCAAAGCACCTGTAGGCTGAATCTCCAAAAGAAAAAGAACTGCACACTTTAAAAGTTTGTGCTGCTGATATTGTTTTTACGCTTGTTTTGAACTTTAAATTAAAATGAATACTGTATTAGTGTGACATGTTGTTCAATTAAACATCTCAAGGAAAGGGGATGTAGCGATAGAGTGCTAGTGTTCCTCCTGATCACTTGAGGGAGTTGGAGTTTAGATTGTGGCAGCTCGGTAGGATTCAAGATGGATGCCTCCACACGATCATGAGTTCTATAGCTCATAAAGTATAGTTGTTTCAAAAGAATCCAAGTTTCTTTAATACAATAAAAGAAACATCACAACGTGAAAGTCATCATTTAAGTTCACGGTGGATTTACTTAAATGCCAACTGCATTTGGCAAATTTGCATTTCCATTTAATCACAAACCCCTGATGAACATACCTCACATAATTATTTCCCAGGCCACTGTGTCTGTTTCTAACATTGTGAATCCCTTCTTTTTCATCCCATATTTGGATTGTCGAACTCTAAAATACCACTTGAACTAACCATCTTTCTCAGTTTGTCGGCTTGTTTTAAAGACAAGAAAGTACTATCAATACCCTGAATTTTCCAAACGAATTCAATGATAAAATCAATGTATTATGTCACCCATGCTCTTTTTATTGACATGCATTGCAAAAACATAGAGATAGTTGTGAATAAAACATGTCTGCTTGACAGTTTAATGGATAGAGTGGTTGTGAGCCTGTGGAAAGTGACAAGCTACAAGCAAGAAAAGATTACGTACCTGCCAACATTGATTTGTGTCATCTTGCTCACTCACCACCATACAGGACCCCAAAAGGTCCTTCCAAAGGAAACAACACTTCACTTGTGAATCTACAGGAGTCATCTACTACATCCTCTGCTCCTGATGTGGTCTTTTCTTCATCAGAGAGACTAGACATAGACTAGGAGATTACTTCATTGAGCACCTCGGCTCTGTTTGCCACAACAGCGGGCATCTCCTAGTGGCCATCCATTTCAATATCCTGTTCCATTCTGTAATGGAAGATTCTAACTGTGTTTTTTACTTTTGCAGCCTTTGCTTCTGCAAGGCTGAGAACCTGCTTGTGTTTTAGAATCAACAGACATAAGCTAAATTCCACCGAGGGGCCAGAGATGCTGTTATCTGAAGAAAGGACATCTGTGTACCAATCTTCCTGCTTGTTTTGGTCACAGACTGTCAGAGGCCTAGCCTTGATGCAAAATAAACCATTGTATTCAAAATTATAAGCTGAAAATTATGTTATTCGATAGAAGCCTAGCATGTTAGCTTGCTCGCTTATCTTTCTTGCTATGCTGGGAATAGGTGCTTGGGTAAGCAGTTTTTGGGTAATATAAGCCATAGTCCCGCTGCTGAAGTTTGAGACTCTCCGAGAGGTGGCAACATCTCTCAGCAAGAAGAAGAACTTCTAGAGTCCAGCCAACGTCCCGGTCGGGGGAGGTGGAGAAGCTGCTACCGGCGCCCTGACAACCTACTACAAGGGTGCAGTCGTTGCCTCGTTTCGGCAGTTGGGACCAGTCCAAGCGTTGATAAGTATAGTTGGGAAGGGCTTGCATATTGTAGTGTGAAATCAGCTTTTGAATTTGTAATAAACATTTGTATAATCTGAACTGTTCTCGGTGTGTGTGTCTATTTTCTTTCAGTAGCTCAAACACTGTGACCAATCTAAAACGTACAAAATGAGAGGTATAAGTTTACCCAAGACACATTCCCATGCCTGCACATCTGTCTATATGATCTCATGCACTGCCAGACTGAGATCGCCCACAAATTAGAGGAACAACATCTTTTATCTGGGCATCTTCTAACTAGATGGCGTTAACATTGACCTCTCCAGTTTCCATTAAACCCCCCCCCCCCCTCCATCTTTCCTTATGTCTCCTTTCTTCTATGTATGTCTTTCTCTCTCTCTCTCTTTCCTTTCTTCTCATACCTTGAAGGGCTCAGGCCTGAAATGTCAATAATATATCTTTATCTTCACTAGACACTGCAAGACCTGCTGTTCTTCCAGCAATTCTGTGTCTTCACTACAATCACAGTATCTGCATACTTTCATGTTTCATTCCATTTTGCTGACTGTTGATATTTTTCAAAGCATGACCTCAGCAGTACCAGAGCATTGCCCTGTTGTGATCACCAAGAAACAGAGCTGGAAAAATGAAGAAACAAGTTCTAGGGCACAACATCAATATCTGGTGTGAGTCGTGAGTAAAAACTGGATAATTGCATGGCTTTCTCCAGACTGGATTGATGTTGGTCTACAGATTCATAAGATTACAAATGTTGTTGGAAACCCTAACCAGGAATGTTTCCTCATGCAGGAGTAGAGCCTGGACTGAAATAAGGCCATTGTCTTTCCTGGAAAGAATAGGTATTCATTTTACATTGGAAATAATAAGGATCTCACTGGATAGATAAATTGGGTTTGATTAAATTATTTTTATTAAGTTTTTGATTACATTACAGCAAACAAATTATGAAAAGCAGAAATGTTGATCCCCCTTAATAAAATAAAATCTATTTCCTGCCCATTGGATTGGGTTAAAATTAGGCCCCAGATTCCTTTCTCCTCAATCAATACTGTTGATACTGTTGTGTAAGAATAAATATTTTACCCAGTGGTAAAATATTCCTGGCATCAGTTTCAAAGAGAGACAAAATGATCTTGAATTATGAAGTGGAACTTCCGAATTTAGTACTGCGGCACTTGATGAGTTCTACAACATGCAAACAGGCCCTTCAACCCAACTTGTCCATGCTGAGCGAACTACAGGTGGAGCATCCCTAATCTGAAAATTCAAAATGCTCCAAAATCCAAAATGCGTGACGCATCAAGTGGATAATTCCACACCTGACCTCACTTGCCCATGTGGGGCTCTGATGCTCTCTTGGCGCCAGTTTGTTACCAACCATCGTCACTGCCAAACCTACATGCTTTACTCACTGTGTTTTCTGCTTTTTCTCTGCTCTGTGGTACAAAGATATTGTTGAAAATGTCAAAAAGGCCTGGAGATACAGTGATAAGAAAAAGAGGAAGCGTTGATGTTTATCAAGAGCACAGATATGCAAATATTCCAAAATCCAAAATAATCCAAAATCTGAAACACTTCTGGTCCCAGGCATTTCAGATAAGGAACACTCAAATTGTAGTTCCAATTTGCATTTGGCCCAAATCCCTCAAAACCACTCATTTCCATATATATCTGTCTGTCTAAATATATCTGTCTGTCTTTGACTGTGACAAATGTTACCTCTTTAACCTCTTTTGCTAGCAGCTCGATCCATATATCCACCACCTCGGTGGTGACCAGGTCCCTGTTGCATCTTTCCCCTCTCACCTTCAATCTATGCCCTTGAGTTTTAGATACACCTACACTGGGGAAATGGCTTTGACTATTTTTATTATCCATGCCCTTCATGATTTAATGAAACTCTCTAAGGGTCCCCCTTTGGCTTCCTATGCTCCATGGGGAAAAGTCACAGCCTATCCAGCCTCTCCTTGCAGGCACTAGTGACATCACAAGCACCAGACTTCACTCCATCAAGGCCATCTACATGCAGTGGTATCTTAAGAAAGCAGCCTCTATCCTCAAAGACCCCCACTACCCAGGCCATGCCCTCTTCACTCTGCTACCACTGGGGAGCCAAAAGATGAGCACTTAGTGGCACAAGGGCAGCTTCTTCCCCACTAATCAATGAACCAAAGACACTGCTTTACTTTTTGTGCACTATTATTTTTATTGTTTTATATTTATTGTTGTAAAATAGTTTATAATATGAACGTTTGCATGATGAGGCTATTGCAAAACACCGAATTTCATGACTTATTCATAACATTTCTGGCAACCTTCTCTGAATCTCTCTGCACCCTTTCCCACTTAGTGATATCTTTCCAATGGCTGAGTGACCAAAAGCTGTTTCATTAACATCCTGTGTAGGACCTCCTTGATATTGTCATTTGGATAAAGTTTGCAGTTAGCTTGTGCTGAAAGGAATGCCAAACAAAAATTAGTTTCTCCACTGAGAAATTGATGTGAATGGGGCATATCTGTTACCTTCCATCAAGTTACGTTAAAATTAAGCCCCAAATTTCTTTTCCCCATATTAATGAATATTTCATATATATTTGCAAATGTACAAATAAATATTATTGTTTAATTTGGTTGGGACCACGCTTGAAAAATTCTGAATCTTTGCACAAGATAGCAGGCAACATGAGAACTAGCAATAAATATTGACATCAATTTCAACTTATTTTTCAGATTAAAATAAATACATTTTAATTTGGACGGCACGTCAGCCCAGCAGTTTGCACAAAGCTGCTAAAGCACCAGCAAATGGGGTTTAAATCCAAAGTTTGTATGTTGTCCCTGTGTCTGCGTGGGCTTCCTCCGTGCTCTGGTTTCCTCCCACCCTTCAAAATGTACAGCGGTTGTAGGTTAATTGGGTGTAATTGGAAGACACAAGCTTGTGGGCAGGAAGGGCCTGTTACCATCATGTATATTTAAAAAAAGAAGCAAACATTTTGCAAATATTTGTAAAAAATCAAATTCCAGGCATTGTAGAGTTTGTATGCCACTTCTGTTCAACTGGAGCGCCGAAAGCAGGCAAACCAATGCTGACATATGAGTGATGAAAAATATTCAGAGAGTGCCCTCTGGTGTATTTGTTTTGCAAATATTTTCGAAGATGGATGGTAAACCTCCATTCATTCACTATTCTGTGTCTGGCTCACCAGTTATTGATCCCTATATCCCCATGGAAGCCTTGTTTCCTGGGCTTTCCTCTAACAGAGGGTGACACTGTTGATGTAGCAGTTAGCACAACACTATTACCACGCCAGCGGCAGTGGTTCAAATCTGACACCTTTCTGTACATTCTCCCTGTGTTGGCATGAGTTTCCTTCGGATGCTCCAGTTTTCTCCCACCCCTCTAAGTATTCAGGGGTTGTAGGTTAATTGGATGGCACAGGCTCATTGGCTGGAAAGGCCTGTTACTGTGCTGTATGTCTAAATTTAAATTTAAAAATATTGGTGCCCTAGTTCCTGTTTCCTTCAACAGAGCTCCAGAATATAATCGGAATTTATTGTTAAGAAAATGTCATGAAATTCATTGTTTTGCGGCAGCGTTACAGTGCGAACATTTATACAAACCACCTTACAATTTTTAAAAAAAATAATGGATAAAATGTCAAAGACAGCCAGGAATCTGATGGCGGAAGGGAAGAAGCTGTCCTTGTGCTGCTAGGTGCTCGTCTTCAGGTTCCTGTATTTCCTTCTCAATGATAGCAGAGTGAAGAGGGCATGGCCTTGGTGGTGGGGGTCCTTGAGGATAGAGGCTGCTTTCTTAAGACATTGTCCTCGATGGAGTGAAGATTGGGGCCCATGATGTCGCAGGCTAAATTAACAATCGTCGGGAGTTCTTTTTCCTATTGTGAGCTTTGGCACCTCCGTGCCAGATAGTGATGCCACCAACCAGAATGCTCTCCGCGGTACACCTGTAGCAGTTTTCAAGAGTCTTTGGTGATATTCTAAATCTCCTCAGACACCTCACAAAGTATAGGCGGTGGCGAGCCTTCTTCATGACTGCAACAACGTGGAGGCTCCAGGACAGATTCTCGGAGAGGTCGACACCCAGGAACTTGAAGTTCTTGACCCTCTCCACTGCTGAGCCCTCGATGAGGACTGGGTCGTGTTCTCCTGACTTCCTCCTAAAGACCACAATCATCTCCTTGGTCGAGTGTAAGTTTGTTGGAGTGACACGACTCAAATAGCTGAGTGGTGTCAACACGCTACAAATTCAATGCACTAGGATTTTTGTTTTATGCCCCTGGTCCCCGTCATCCCCTCAAATCACTGAGGCGCTGTAGAGCTCGTCGAAAGAATCAAAGACTTGTTGATCCAAACCAAGGCTTTTATTAGCAAAAGACAGGAGCTCTTCACAGGTGGCCGACCCGTCCGGAATGATCCGAGCTGGCTAGGGACACAACCCTTTAAGGCCCAGACGGTAGGCGTGGCTTAGCTTTCAGCCAATCGCTGTAAGCACAGTCTAGATACTATATACATTGGTGATAGATCTGTACTATCACAGGCTCAGCTTCCCACACTGCCCTTCACATAGATGCTGCAAATCCGGAAGCCTCAAGATCTCATTTCAGAATAAAATACAAATAAAGTGTATTTTCAGGCATTTCTTGATTATAGTTGCATTAACATTCTGAGATGATTTCTCCAGCAATCATCACACAATGGTTTACATTAATGTATTTAATTTTTATTTTTAAAATTTAATTTTGAAATACAGCACAATAACAGGCCCTCCCAGCTCACGAGCCCATGCCTCCCAAATACACTGCCTGACCGATAAACCTACCAACCCCATCCATCTTTGGTACGTGGGAAGAAACCTGGACCACCCCGGACAGTTTGATGTCTTTTTTTTTTGGGGTGTTTTTCATCAAAATTGCTCCTTTCCTGATCTGCAGTTCTTAGTCAAAACCAGAAAATTCATTTGTTGTGGCGAGCAGTCTCTGACATATGCAGTGCTCGTTAATTGTTGCTGCTTCTTCCTCCCACGTATAACTTTAGAGTGAAATACATAGTCAGCACATGTTTTGCTCCAATGAAATCATGAATTATTTAACTGCTAAGTAAGCTGGGTTGATGGTGTAGCTTTTCACTGGTAGTACTTCATTCTCACTGGACACAGGAAGTTTTTATATCTTCTGTGAACAAAGGCATTCAATTTCTCCATCATTTCTGTATTCCCTATTTTAAATTTCCTGTCGTTATCATTTCCCCTCATTGGTTTTCCTTTTCACAGGCCTAGACCGTGCATTTGTCTGCACTTCTGTTATGTCTGTATGTGTGTTTGCACTTTTCTGCACCGTGGACTGGAGAGCACTGTTTCATTGGGTTGTTCTGATACAATTGGATGATAATGTGAGAGATGGGAAAACTGATCTAAAATTATGAACATGAAGGAAACTAAAATTCATACATCAGTTAATGGCTGTAACCAGTACAAACAGGATGAGCTTGGGGATTAGGATGAAGGAAAGCAGAGTCAGCACGATTAACATAAGAATCTTCTAGTCTTTGTGACAAAAGCCACCATAAGTCTAAGATAAGGAGTGGTAAGGAACAATAGAATGTAGGAAGTTGAGGTAGTCTGGATCAGATAAGGGTCTCCTAGCCCTGGACAAAAGTACCAAGTCCTACATATCTAATTAGCTAACCATACACAGATTTATACATATTAAATTAGCCAACCCTAGACAGGATGAGCTAACTCTGCATACCAAGAGACGTAGCCCCGAGAATCAGGAAGGTGTGAATAAGGACAATAACATGAAGGGACACCGACAGGATACCCCCTGGTCCTCCAAGTATACTGAAACTGCACGTAGGCAGGAAGGATTGCCTAATGCCAAACCTCTCCAGCAGGAGGCAGAAGAATGTAAGGGGGAGGGTATTCCTATACTGAAATCAACTGTATAAAAGTTGGGTGAGCCCCAGTGTATGTGTGTATTCCCAGGGTAAGGGGAAGCACCCAACTTCGCATTGTTGTAAAATAAATGTTCTTTGTTCTCAATTTTTATCTCGAGCAATTTCTTTAAAGGTACTTCTATTTCTAACAATAATAAACCTAAACTTGAATAAAGTAAAAACACACAGGTCAAACAGTCCTTTATGTAGCAAAGGCAGAGAAACATAACTGACATTTCGGGCTTGAGCCCTTCATCAAAGTATGAGAAAATGCCAGTGAGCGTCAGAATACAAGAGTGAGAGGGGGAAGGGGGGGTGGCAGGGCAAGAGGTCATAGATGGAGAAGGGAGGGAAGTGTGAGAAACAGAAGTACCTTCACAGAAATTGCTCGAGACAAAAATTGAGAACAAAGAACATTTATTATACAACAATGCAAAGTTGGGTGCTTTCCCCTTACCCTGGGAATACACACACACACTGGGGCTCACCCAACTTTTATACAGTTTATTTCAGTATAGAAGTACCCTCCCCCTTACATTCTTCTGCCTCCTGGATGAGTTTGGCATTAGGCAATCCTGTCTGCCTACCTGCTGTTTCTGTGAACTTGGAGGACCAGGGGGGTATCCTGTCACATCATGTCATTGTCCTTATTGACCTTATTCACAAACCTTCCTTTGTTCTAATTCACACCTTCCCGACTCTCAGGGCTACAACCTTCTTATATGCAGAACTTGCTAATTCTGTCTAAGGTAGAAGACCCTTATCTTATTCAGACTAACTTTACTTCCTACATTCCATTATCTATTCTTATCCTATTCATACTGGCTTTATTCATTACACATATATCCATACTAGTTTCCTCATCTTTCATATTTTTATATCAGTTTTACTTATCTCTCACAGAAGGGACAGCAGCACTGAGGGGGAGAGGGGGTGGAAAGGCAGGGCTGTGTACATAAAATGGAAGAGAATGGAGTTAACATGCCCCTTAGAGAATGAAGGTGTAATTCAGGGAAATTGCAGAGAATATGTTTCTGATTATCTGAAATGCTCGGGACCGGGCAGTTAAATGCATTTTCTGGATATCTGAGCAGCAGAATAATTCTAATGTCTATTGTTGATCCCAAATCTTCCCCACCGCCGTCGCCGATCCTGCCCGGGCACCCAAGGTCCGTGCTCCAATCGCCGACATCTCCCCACTGCCTGTCTGTGATAGTACAGATCTATCACTAATGTATATAGTGTATATAGTTACAGTATCTAGACTGTGCTTACAGCGATTGGCTGAGAGCTTAGCCACACCTACTGTCTGAGCCTTAAAGGGTTGTGTCCCTAGCCAGGTCGGATCATTCCGGACTGGTCGGCCACCTGTGAAGAGCTCCTGTCTTTTGCTAATAAAAGCCTTAGTTTGGATCAACAAGTCTTTGATTCTTTCGACGAGCTCTACACTGTTGTCAAAGCTGCCCTGAGGTCCCAGCTCCGATCCCAGCTCAGTAGCAACAGCATAAGACAACAACAAAGAACAAGGGAAGGATTTTCAAGCATGAGATAAAGTTTAATTCTTACCAAAAGAAAAAATGATCTCTGCTCACAAAAGTAAATGCAGAAACATTCAAAATAGATTCAAAGTGGCACTAACAGCGCGTCAGAGTCCCACTTAAGCATGGCAAGTTTAAAAAAATAAAACTTTTTTCACCTGGTGACATAACTGAGAATTTCGATAGAGGTTTTCGGATCATCGGAAACATACTGTATTATATCATTCTTTATGATAGAAGATACAATGACCAAGCCAGTAATATGGAAAAAAAGTCGTCTATAGAACCAAAGAACATTACAGAACAGTACACCGTTATTAGAGAATCAGTGTTAGGCAAAATTATAGGCTTAAAAGCTGACATGCTCCCCTGGATTTAATGGTTTGTTTCCAAGGATCCTAAAAATAGTGGCAACTGAGATAGATTGTGATTGCGTGAGGGTTGCACATTTGGGTAGGGGTTAGCACAATGCTATTACAGTGCCAGCAACCTAGGGTCTAATCCGATGCTGTCTGTAAGGAGTTTGCACGTTCTCCCGGTGTCTACGTGGGTTTCATCCAGGCGCACCAGTTTCCTCCCACTCTCAAAAAAAAAGATACGGAGGTTGTGGGTTAATTGGTGTATTTGGGTGGCACAGGCTTGTGGGCCAGAAGGACCTGTTACCATGCTGTATGCTTAAAGCTAAAAAAAAATCTTCCAAAACTCCATAGATTTTGGAGAGACATCAATTACTAGGAACATTGTACCGTTACACAAACAGAATGTGAGACAAAAAAATGGGTGACTATAGGCCTGATCATTGGAAAAATGTTCATATTAATTTTTAAAACCAATACAAATATTTGAAAAGCAGTTTTCCTCTCTTCAACCTGAAACAGGCAGATTAGACTTTATTTCTGATAGGTTGAATCAACATGGTTTCATAAGGAGGAAATCGTCTGATAAATTTATTGGACGTCGTTGAAGAGTGGACAGAGAGAAATCAATAAATGTAACATACTTGGATTTTCAAAAGGCACTCAACAACATGACATGCCAAAGGAAAATTCACCAGATTAGGACTAGTGGTATTGAAGGTAATATATTAGTATGGATGGAGGATGTTCCAACCAGCAGGAAACAATGAGGTTAATGTAGGAAGCAACCTGTCAACAATGAGAAGCACCAAGTATCAGTGCTGTGACCAATTGTTAGTAAAGATATAGAAGAAGGAGGTGAATGCATTGGAACCAGATGTGTGGATGAAACAAAAGCAGGGCAAGGCAAGCTGTGAAGAGAATACAAACAGCACACAAGAAGTCACACTGTAATCACATATTCAAAGCTGTTTCCTTCTGGTAACCTCAGCCTGCTTCCCAATTTGTCCTTTAAGTAGGTTTTCAGTGGTGGTATGCAAACATTGTACCGCGAGTTATACCATATTTGTACTTCATTTGTTCAAATGATAATAAATTATTTCCGAAAAAAACAATTTTCTATTCTTTTGATCCCTTTCCTCTCCCATTCTCTAAAGGAAAGGTTATCTATTGTGAAAGGGATTAGTTGATTTTGCATCAATAATAATTTTGGTAGTTGGTAATTTGTTTTTTTTTCCTTTCTATGTGAATCTTCTTCCAAATGTTGAGCAGATGGTGCAGTATTGGTGAACTTCTATGTTGCACCAGTTTTTTTTATCCCACTTATAAAGTATATGTTCTGGTACCTTCTCCCCTATTTTATCTACCTCTAACCTGGTCCAATCTGGTTTTTCCCTTGCTTGATAAAAATCTGATAGATATCTTAATTGTGCTGCTCTATAATAATGCTTAAAGTTTGGTAGCTGTAAGCCCCCTTGTTTCTACCATTCTGTTAATTTATCTAACGCTCTCCTCGGTTTCCCCCCTTTCCATAAGAATTTCCTTATTAATTTCTTTAGCTCATTGAAGAATTTCTCTGTTAAATGAATTGGTAACGATTGAAATAGGTATTGTACCCTTGGGAAAATATCCATCTTAATGTAATTTACCCTTCCTATCAGTGTAAGTGGTAAATCTTTCCAACGTTCTAAGTCATCAAACATGTACATCAAGCTGCAAGAGAAAGAGAACGATGAAATAAGCTGTAAACCCACACAAAAGTGGGAACAAGATCTAAACATAAAGATAAAAAATGAAAAATGGGAAAAGCTATGCTCCAGAACGATGAGAAATACAATAAACACGAGGTTACACATGATACAATATAATTGGTTACACAGGCCTCAAAAGTTAAATAAATGGGACCCAACAGTATCAGATAGATATTTTAGCTGTAAGAAGGAAGTGGGAACAACAGTACATGCAATTTGGGCATGTGAGAAAGTGGAAAAGTTTTGGGAAGATCTAAATCAGGTATTAAGTAAAATCACAAAAAGCAACATACCAAAAAATCCAGAGATCTTTCTTCTAAGTAATATAAGAAGTAAAGAACTAGGCCTCAAATTGGATGAAGCACAAAAAAGATTTATTATGATAGCCTTAGTTGTAGCAAAAAAATGTATAATGTCAATCTGGAAATTAGAAGAGAGCCTGAGAGTACAGCAATGGTACATGGAAATGAATAAATGTATTCCATTGGAAAAAATAACATATAATTTAAAAAATAAAGTCACAGTATTCGAACAAATTTGGGAACCGTACATGGAACACAACAGAGAAGTCCTACCGCGGACCTCCACCCCCTAAAATGACAGAAGGAGAAGATGACGAAATGAGCTGACCCAGTGTGTAAAAGTAGATAACACAATTTTCTTGTTTATTTTCATTGTGTGATGACATTGTTTAATGGGTTTATTGTATTGTATATGTTGAATGTTTAGTGGGTAGGGAGGGGGGTGGGAAGGATGGAGGGAAGGGAGGGGGAAAAAAGGGAGAAAATTACACTTTGTATATTCAAGAGGGAAATGTTTGTGTGTATTTTGGTCAATATGGTTCATAGTGTGAAAAATTTTTAAAAATTTAAAAAAAGAAGTCACACTGGAGGCTGCCAGATGCTGGAATCTGGATCAACAATATGCTGCAGGAACTCAGAGTTAAGTCAAGTTTATTGTCATCTGATTGCACAAGTAAAACCCAACAAAACAGTGTTCTCCAATGCTCAATGCAACCGGACGTAACACATATACAGACAAACCTTCCCTTCCCACTCACATACCACCTTAAGAATGGCATAGGGATTCCTTAAAGTGGTACGTGAGTGAAATGAAAAAGGTTGAGACACTGATAGCAGATTGTTTATTGCTCCAGTTTTCAGAGATAGAACCATATAACCATAAAACCTCTGTCGGAACGGAAACAGGTCATGTCGGCCCTCTGCACCGATTCACAAGAACAACTCCACTAGCTCAACTCTCCCGCTCTCCGCCTAGAACCCTCCAACCCCCTCACCTCATGTACTCATCCAACCTTCTCTAAAATGACAGAAGGGATCCTGCCGCATCTATCTCACTTGGAAGATCATTCTATTCTACTATCACTTGCTGGCAAATGTAAGAAAATGTGGGTAAATGAGAAGTTATTCATTTTGAAAGGAGCAAGACTCCAAAAGCTGCAATTCTGAAGGGTTAGGTGCCCTTGAACAGTAGTCATAGAAAGCTTGTGTACAGGTGCAGCAGTTAATTGGGATTCCAAGTTGCATGCTAATTTTCAGTTTTTTTAAATATAAAAACTTGGAAAGTCTTAAAACAACATCACAAGCTGGTATCAGACCACACCTGGAGGACTGTAAGAAAATTTGGTCCTATTATTAGAGGAAAGATATCTTAGTGGAGGCTGTTCAGAAAAGATTCACCAGGATGACCTGAGCATTGTGATATTGTTCTGTGAGGAAAAGTTGAAAAGGTTGGGTCCACATTCATGAGTATTAGTAGAATGAAAGGAGACATTATAGAAATATATAAGATGCTCTGGGGCTTAAAATGATAAATGTTACATCATTGTTCCTCTTTATATGAGAACCCAGGATGTGGGACATTGTCCCAAAAGAAAAGGGATTGTCCATTTAAACCTGACATGAGAAAGTGTTTCTTCTCAAAGCCTTGCAAGTCATTGCCCCTGTAAACTATGGAGGCATGAATATATTCAAAGTGGACATTCATGGGCATGGTCCCCTCTCGCGAGGTGCTATGCCTCCATACGCTCACGGCCATCGCTTGCCATCAGACCTGCCCCCGCCCGCGTGACTAGCATGCCTCAAGCATCACTAGCGTCCAGCACCTCTCCACAACCCCCCCCCCACCCACCCACTGAGTGACTTTACAACTGCCGGACTGTGCCCCATCTGGTTACTCTAATACCCTCCTCTCATTCTGGCACTGACCCTGTATTCAAAGCTGCAATACATTTTTAATTAGCAAGGGAATCAATAAAAGAAAGTGGGGCTTGAGCAAAATCAGGGCAGTCAATGGTGGAACATCCTATGAAAGAAGACATAAGTTTGCAGTCATCTTACAGGAAGGTCCATTAAAGCAATGAAAGAGTGCAGAGAAGATTTGCAAAGATAACGGCAGGCAGATGGGTTATTGAATACTGAGAGGTGACTTAATACTGTAGATATTTTTAAAAGATTAAATATGTTGATGTAATGGATACAGGGGCAACTTTTCCATTGGTGATAGAGGCTTTCAATGTCTATACTGTATGTCAAAGCCTCTTCTAACCTTATACACACACATACTCACATTGGATTGCAATGTACATGTCATTTGTGTGTAGGATGTACTGTGTGTGTGTGTGTGTGTGTGTGTGTGTGTGTGTGCACTATGGTCCGGAGATACGCTGATTCGTCAGGTTGCACAGGTATATGTCTTTTCTTTCTTTGGCTTGGCTTCGCGGACGAAGATTTATGGAGGGGTATGTCCACGTCTGCTGCAGGCTCGTTGGTGACTGACAAGTCCCATGCGGGACAGGCAGGCATGGTTGCAGCGGTTGCAAGGGAAAAGGTATATGTCTATGGACAATCAAATGACAATATAGGTGAACTTGAATGTAAAATGGTCACCAAGAAATCCAATAGGAAATTGCCCAAAGAGCATTGGGATGGTAGAACTTGGCATCACAATGAATGGTTGAAGTAAAGCTGGTGGTATGGGTGAAGAAGACATCACATCCAAATGGACCAGATGGGATGACAGTGTTGGAGAGAAGGAGGAGCATAGACATTTGCCTACTGACCTTTTGCGACACTGTTCATTCTATATTGTTTATTATGTTGCACGAACTAAGGCTGGTTTTAACACAGGGTTGAAACATGAACGATCCACCTGAGAGAGGGAAGCCCCCAGAATAACAGCCCACTCCCACTGGCTGGGGCAGCAGCCTGTCAATCACCCCCCCCCCACACACACCCACGTCCCGAATGGGCGAGGCTTGTCTTCGTCACGTGCCCTGGCTGGAAGTTGGGAGAGAGAGTCTGGAAGTTCGCGGCGACCCAGCTCGGCGCCGGGAGAGGTGGCTTCGCGTCCCGCTGGTATGCCCCCCCACGCACCCCCCCCCCCATTCCCCTCTGCGGACTGGCCCACGGGGCCGTGCTGGACGCCGTGGGCTGCAGTCGGGGCTTTCGCTTTCGTTTCCACTAGGAAGGGAAGGGTTGGTGTCCGCGAACGCCGGGTCTTCGCCCCTGCTGAGACTGACGGGGGGCTGGAACACTGGGTTCATGCTGGAAACGCGTCCGACACCGTCGCTGTCCAGAATGATTCTACCCCGGGGGCTCATGAATTTGCCCCCCCCCCCGTCAGAAGGTACATGACTTGGGTACCTCCTTCGGTCAAGGCGTGACGCGCGATCAATGTATCATTCGGCCAAGTCCCGCCGTTAACTGGGGAACCCCACTTTCCTGGGTGTTGCAAACGGGGTCCCACCTCTCACCATCGGACCCACAACTTCAGGCATCAACCGTCACACAAACCCTGTCTTTGGCATAAAATTTTTTTTTAGTTTAAAAAAAAAAGGAGCATCTTTGCAATGGTTCCCAGTGGTATTTCAGCTTTCTAATATCCAGTCTGCCTTTTCTCCTCCCCTTTGACTGCTTTGTTTTTTGCTTGCCGCTGTTCTGGACTGCATGAGGCAGAGATGGATGGGTTCTTGATTAGCCAGGGCATCAAAGTTGAGTATTCTGTCTCTTTGAATTACTTGGGAGGCTTCTTAAAGAAGTGAGATTTAATTCACAGAAAAGACTTTACTTACTCAAGCCTTCCGCCAACCCACTTCACACTACATCCCACAGTGGTGCACTGCAGTTAGTCCAGTGAGAAGGGTGTATTCTTACGCTGTTACAAATCAGTTCACAGTATCCCAATTATATAATATCCCTCCTTCTCAAAATAAAGAAAAATTTAGTGTTCTTTATCACTTGCTTTCCAGTGCAACTTAAGTAACTGAGCTTATACAATAGCTTATTTACAGCCAGGCAGTGGTGCTGAGTGGGAAAATAGATCAGCTCTTGATTAAATGGGCTGAATAGCCTATTTATGCTATTTATATCTCATGGGACAGGCAGTTGAAGCATTTTAGCATGTGTTCATTACTCTGTTTCAATTGATATCTTCAGTTGTGTTTCTTTGTTCACGAACAGCATCCATGAAGAAATGAGTTTTTACATTTAAAAAATGACCAGTTGTTTTGCTAAATTTAGAGTTGCGTTATTGCCTAAACTGTACTCTGAAGCCATTGGCTGTTTCTCTGGTCACAGAGCCAAGCTATAAACGTCAGCCATCAATTCCTTAGTCATTTGCACTGATCTTGCAAACCCTACTGTTTGTCATGCTGTGAAATCAGTTCTGTCTGTTGCTTGTTGATACTTGAAGTACGAGAAGAAAAGTTAATTGAATGGGCCTACATGTGATAATTACTGAATCTTGTTATTTTTACAGCAGGTGAACATTTAAAAAAAAAATCGATTAACTAACAAGATGTACCTGGTGAGATGATTTAATGGATCTCCTGCTCTTTTCTTTCGTTCAGTCCCTCAGGTTTGAGGAAGACTTGTTTCCACCTAAGTGGTTTACTGGGATTAAGTCAGGCCCACAGACTCTGACACAAGTGGAATAGGAGTTCGATTAGGAAAACAAGTGGCCGGCACTAGGCAGTGTTTTCCTTTTGGCATTTATTCCAAATTTGTAACCCTGACAACCTTGCATTGCCAACCCCAACTCATCCATTTTGAGCATGGATCCCGTGAACTCACTGTTACAAGGTTTTCGGAATATCTTTTGGTCAGTTCCTCTGTTCACATGGTAATCTTCGCTCATGAAAGTTAGGTATATTGTATGTTTTGGGTGACAGTTATGTGAATGATGTGAACTATCTACTGTGATTTAGACCCTCAATGTTGGGGAAAAATCTTCCAAAAGGAAGGGTTATTTTAGTTTTGGAATGGAGGTGCCATAGATTAATAAGTTTCCCGATTGACTCCACACCACCAGGAAGCTTTTTGAAGGCTATGTGCAGCAGTTTGTTAAAATTTGAGAAGTATGGTGGCAGTCTGCACTGAGATTAGCTTTACTGTGAATCAATTGGTTAAGATCATTGCTTGCATTCTATTGTATAGAAAATGGGAGATGCAAATGAATTTCTGTAGGAGTTAAATTTGAGAAGGTTGCTCCATTGTCCCTCTCAATTTACAAAGTTTTTTTCATATTCCAAATGCCAATATGCTTGATGTTGCTTCCCGAATACCCTCAATGAATAAGGCATTAAAGCAAAGTCTTATCTCCCTGTTCCAAGTTTGAAGACGAGGAAAACTGCTTTTGGAATATTTGTATTGGTTTTGGAGTCAGAGCTGTGTGTGAGATCACCATCACTGTGTAAACAGTACTTAGGGACAGTATTTTTCTCTGTAGGGGAATAATGTGGAGACCAGAGAGTTGTGGAGGTTGGAGAACAGTGGAAATTAAAGGTGCCAGTGGTGAGAAGGGGGGGAGAACAGGCATCAGGATGCAAGAAAGAAAGGACTGATGCAAGGCTTATCTGACAATGGGCGAGAGCAGGTGAAGGGAACACAGGAGAAAAGATTCAAGCACGGAGAGAATTGGGGATAAGGTCGGTGACTATGAATTGGGGAGCTGCATTCCTTTGGAAGTGGACTTGGTATGCATCTGTTTTCATGCCTGCACATTATACAGTGAGAATGGAAGTAGTTGAGTAATTCTGTAAATCACATTTGGTGACTTCTACTGTGGTTACTCGAAATACTTCAGTTTTATATCCTTACATTAATTTGCTCCTCAATGTCCTCCATTTCAACAAACAGTCCTTGTTTTTCCAGCCTTCTAGCTGTGAGTTTTGAAATGGAAATATATAGTAATCTACCATCAGGATGCAAGAAAGAAAGGACTGATGCAAGGCTTATCTGACAATGGGCGAGAGCAGGTGAAGGGAACACAGGAGAAAAGATTCAAGCACGGAGAGAATTGGGGATAAGGTCGGTGACTATGAATTGGGGAGCTGCATTATTAATGTATCCTAAAGATTAATAAAAAGCCGATGAGTAGTTTAAGGGAAACAGAAAGAAGTCACAAATAATTAAATATTTATATTAATCAAGTGATTATTATCTTTAAGTAAATAGGGAGAATAAACTCTCTATTCTTAATTGTTCCATTTGGGCCATGTGTCCTTTTTGGGTCCTCATGTAAACATGTGTGTGCTTCTGAAATATACCCTAATAGAATAAATGGTGTTAGATTTTATTCCAGAATGACCACTGAACTACAATTCTTCTTTGAACAATACGAGAAATTTCATCAAGATGGATCTTTAGGACACAATGGAATTTGCCACGATAAGGATTTAAAGGAACAACTCAAACAATGGTTAATAATAAGGGGTGCTGATTTGGCCAACGTATTGTGGGTTGATGTGCATGAAATTATTGCCAAATCTCCGCAAAGGTCACAGCATTACCCATATGCATTCAAGAAATTGATTAAGGCATTTGAATTATTGGAATTGGCTGCTGCCAACCTCTTTCTATATCCATGGAGAAAAGAGTTCAAAACAATTAAAGTAAGTCTGTTCTATTTTACTTTATCCGCTAAGTTGTCCTACAAACACAATGTGCAACAACAATTTGAAATTCTATAAATAATCAACAAAAATGTCTTTGCATTATGCTTTTAGAGTGGTTCTTGTTCACTGTTAGACTTTTATTTGCAAGTAAAAAATATGGGTGCTTTTAATTATTGACCATTTTGCATCTACTGTGGCAAGTATTGAAATATTTTGATGTTTGGGTCTCTCTCTCTCTCTTTGCACTTTACTACCCTGCCCAAAACCTTAATCATACATTTCTTAAGACTTTTTCAGGAGGCTATGTGTACTTCCTAAAACCTACAATATCTCACGAAGACCTTGAAAGAATTTTTATGAAAATGGGCTATCAACCAAAGGATAATCTTGAACTTGAAATGAAGGACCTTCCAGATTCTTTGCAGTTAATCAGACTAGCATTTAACTTCTTCGTTGCAAGAATTGAATGTGAAATCTTTTTGGAAGTAGATGGAAAACCTGACCACTCCAAGAATTCAGTGGAAGAAATGCTCTGTCAGAGAAAATTGATGACTCCAGGCAATGCCTGTGTGAATAACCTATTCCTGACTTCATTCACTGCTGAGTCCCAGACACCAAATCAAATCAAAAGAACACTGACTCCTGTCTCCAGTGGAGAAGATACATCTGTAGATTTAAGATCTATTTCAAGTGTAAATAATCAAGCAAATGCTCCTTCCCAGAGGGGATACAATGGAAGTGCCCACTCTTCATTGAAAATTGGATTGCACGGGTCTTCTGTGAGTGACCAGAGTAAGATGGATAAGTGCAGCAAACAGATCACTGGAATTTCGAGTTCAGACTGCTTTCATCACCTGACTGCGAAGGACAGTACATTTGAAGAATCTCAAGATCATCCTAAAGGCAGACTGGAAATTGATTCTGCTAGTAATCTCAATATAGCAAGCAATAATTTTGACCGGAAACCATCTGCTAGTTATTGTTCCCCGTCTCACACCATGTTATGTGATAGTACAAAATATCATTTCAAATTTTTTGAAGCTGAAAACTCTCATTACCCCCAACAGGCTGATTCTGCATGTAGCATCTTGGGGCAATCATCACCTGGAAACCTATCAAAAATGGATCCCACCTGCAAGAGTTGTAAAGATTTACCAATGTATATCTGTCATAAATGTAGCATGTATATGTGTAAACATTGTGGTTACAAAAATATGTTGAAATGTAAGAAATGTGACAACATGTTTGAGAAGTTCAAATCATAACTTACCTATGAGTATTATTGTGGCTTACAAAGTAATTTTGTGATCTTAGTAAAGTAGTGGCTCTGTTTGTAAAATTATTACTGTGAAAGCATTTTGATTGTAATGCCTTCAGCTTAATTCAGAACAAGAATGGTTTCCTCTGATCAAATGTATTTGAATACGTGCCTGTCATTTTGTTCCTCCAGCATTTCTGTGTTTTCATGACCATCACAGCTTTTGCAGACTTTCGTATTTTGTCACTTTGAATTAAGTTGCTTGAACCTGAAAATGTTTCCTGATTATGGTGATGTAAAATTTGACAGTGTACATGTTCTATTATTGACTGTTTGGAATAAAATTGGAGAAAATTAATGAAGCAATAACCTTGTCATTTAAATTTCTCAAATGTAAACAAAGTTAACAGTGTGAGAGTAACATTTATCACCGCATGCATTGAATAAGAAATATTTTGTGGCGAGTAAACAATCAACTTTGGAACTTTGCAGAAAGAAGATTCTCGGTCTTAAAAAAAAATGTTACGTCTTTGAGAGGAAATTTTTGACTTTCAATAAGTCGTAATCGCAGCCAGAACTTCAGCAACCTGTAGTTCTGTTTTGGGCACCAACTCGTAGTTGGATAGTTACTATTTAAACATTAACAGATGAAAATGCAGATTTTAATAACCAAGCTTGATTTTCTTCTGGAAGAAACACTTGAAAATGGGAGCTGTTCTGGGACAATCTGGGAGATCATGGTTGATCGTTTACATCTGTCACAATTATGAATCTGCTACAGCATTTTACCCTTGATAGATTTTTAATGTCTTAAATGACCCTCTAGGGCAATGGTTTTCAAACTTTCTTCTTTCCACTCGCGTACCACTAAGTAATCGCTATGCCATCAGTGCTCTGTGATTAGTAAGGGATTGCTTTAGATGGTATCTGAGTGAGGGAAAAAGGTTGAGAAAAGTTGTCATTGGCCTATTTCCTTTGGAGTTATGAAACCGTGCACATAACGAGTCCATGAAGTACAATTAAAACATATCACCTTAAGCAATCCCTTACTGATCACAGAGCATCTATAGCATAGGGAATACTTAGTGGTATGTGAATGGAAAGAAAAGTTGAGAACCACTGCTCTATGCCACAAGGACTGTGATTAGTAAGGGATTACTTAAGCTCGTTTGTGAGTGGAAAATGAGTTTAATCGTACCTAATTGACTCGTTATGTGCACGGTTTCATAACTCCAAAGGAAATGGGCCAATGACAATTTTTCTCAACCAAAATATTTCAGTAACAATTGGGTCTAGAGCAGTGATTCTCAACTTTCCCTTCCCACTCATATCACCTTAAGCAATCCCTTACACTAATGGCATAGGGATAACTTAAAGTGGTATGTGAGTGGAAAGAAAAAGTTTGAAAAAAATCACTGACCTACAGCAATACAGAAGTCCAAAGATGCATTGTCCACTGGGAAAGAGATTTATTTTCATAGTTTGAGAATGGTCCTTTTCATTCTACACACCTGGTGAGGAAAAGCAACATCTTAGAACATTGAACACAACAGCAGAGTACAGGCCCTTCAGCCCTCAAAGTGGAGCTGACCTATACCTATAAATCAAAAGTAAGCCCTTCCTACCTCATATCTACCTATTTCTTCCATCCATGTTCCTAAGAGTCTCTCAAGTGCACCTAATGTTTCAGCCTTCACCAACACCCCTGGCAAGGCATTCCAGGCACCCACAACTAAAAAAAATCTTGATGCCTCCTCCAAACTTTCCTCCCTTCATTTGTCTACATGTCCTCTGGGGGAAAAAGGTGTTGGCTGTCTACCTTATCTATGCCTCCCAGAATCTTGTAGACCCCTCTTAAGTCCCTCTCATTCCTCCTTTGCTCCAGAGAGAAAAGTCCCAGCTCTGCTAACCTTGCCTCATAAGACTTATTTTCCAATCCAGGAAACAGCCTAGTAAATCTCCTATGCACCCTCTCCATACCTTCTACGTTCTTCCTATAAATGACCAGAACTGAACACATTATTCTGTGGTCTCACCAGAGATTTGAAAAGTTGCAACATGACCTCTAGATGCTTGAACTCAATCCCCCGACTAATGAAGTAAAAACGATGCTGGAGAAACTCAGCAGGTCAAACTGACCTTTATACAGCAAAGATTAAGATACATAACTGATGTTTTGGGTTTGAGCCCTTCAACAAGGTATGGAGCAAGGTTGGCAGCAATTTGAACAAAAAGGTAAAGGTTGTTGGGGAGGGGAAAGTGTGGGGGAGGAGCATGGTCCCAAAGGCATGAGGTAATAGGTGGAGAAGGGCGGGAGGGCACAGCAGCAAGTAGGGAGAGGAAGGATGGCTCTGAATAGAGGGAAAGGAGGGAGAGAAGGGGAAGGGAGGGAGAATGGGAAGTAGGTTAACAAAGCGGAGGAGAGAATGTTAATGCCATCTGACTGGAGTATCCATAAGGATTCCTTCAAATTACAGATGGTCTTGGGGGGATAGTACATAAGGCCATGGACAACCATGCAAGTATGGGGGTGGACACAGAACTGAAATGATCGGCTTCACTGGTGTAGACAAAGTGAACATGCTCAGCAAAGCGATCTTCTAGTTTCTCCGATGTAGAAAAGGCCACAAAGGGAGCATTGGAAGCAGTAAATCAGTCCTGCAGATAGACAAGTGAAGTGTTGCTTCACTTGAAAGGTCTGTTTGGGACTCCAGACTTTGGAGAGGGAGGTGGTGTGGGCGCAAGTGTGGGACCTCCTGCAGCCACTGGGGGAGGGGTAATTGGTAAAGAGGGATGGAGTGGATGAGGGAGTCAGAGAGGGAGCAGTCCCTACAGAAAGAGAGGGGAAGATGTGCCTGGTAGTGGAATCCTGTTGCAGGTGGCACAAATTCCAGATGATAATGTGTTGGATGTGGAGGCTGGTGAAGTGGTAGGTGAGGACAAGGGGAATCCTGTGTTCGTTGCATTTGGGGGCAGAAGGAGCCAGAACAGATGAATGGGAAAGGAATGAGGGGAAGCCACTTCTATGGAAAAAGACAGACATTTCAGATGATCTGGACAGCTTCTAAATTAACATAATTTTACTGTTAAATGTACGTTGAGGATTTGGTTTCAAATTATAAAACATTTTGGATGCAATAGATTTTTAATATTAATTAGTCCCCTTTTAGCTAATTTTTCCTCTACCTTTGGTACAAGATTTTGGTTTCTGTCAATGGACAGAGCTGGGTATCCAATCTTTCCAAGATCCTTTTACTGACCAAAATTTGGCCTCTTTTGAACAATTATCTTCAAAATTTAAAATAACTAAACACTTTTTTTTAGATATTTATAGATTAGGAGATTTTTAAATTCCCTGGTATTAAAATTCCCTCAAGATTTGAATTAAAGATGATAGATAAGATTTATAATTTTAAACTGAATACTAAATAGTTGATATAGTGGAACCACGATGTAACGTGAATATGGTTAGAACACGATGAGTCACTGGGCTTCAGGATGCTACTGGGAGCAGAGACCTCGGGCTGCTGCCAGGAGCAGGGATGGTCAATTTACTAAAAATTAATTTGTTTTAATTTCAACTGTAACCACAATTTTTTGAAACTCCGATTTAGCGCGATCCCACTTTTTCTGCACTACAATTTTTTTGGACCCAACTATCACATTATAATGGGGTTCCACTGTATCAGTTCTCTATGAGCTATTATTGGTGTCTAGTGATAATTACCTGGACATGACTGTCAGAAATAAAACTTCTCACACATGAGTCTCTTTAAAACTGATGACACGACAAGCTTTATTTACAAGTCTGCAGAGTTGGACTCAACTGGTTTCTCGCCAGTTAAGCCCCGATACATACAGTGCATTGATTTTTATACCCTTATTGTTTGCCCTTCCCCTTCTTATTAATACTGTTTTCATTGGTTAGTATTGCAAAAGCATTCTAAGTATAACTGCATTTTTAATTATCACGTTCGTTACGTACGCTGCGAACTCTACATACACTAAATTCTGTTTCTCACCCTTCTTATCAATCTTTTGTCTCCTGCATGTCTCTCACTATGACCATGAAAAGATAGGTTTAAAAAAACATATTCAGCAGAACCTTTTGTCCTTGGCTGCTAGTAAGCTCCCTGTCCGTTCTGGCTTCCCTGTTTATGATTAATCATCACATTTTAACTTAAGTCATTTTAACCTAAATTCTCTATATAACAATCCACCCCTTTCTCTCTTTAAAATGTGTTGAATATATATATAGATATGATGGGGATTTTAACCTGGGGAAGAGAAACGTTTTATGATACATTAATCTCATGCTGAAGTAAAAGTCTTACAGGGTCTCCCAGTCCCCCTGGTTGCATAGCCTGTTGGACCATGGAAATCACCAGGCTGCGTAGACAGGGAATAATACAGGGCAAAATAAGTAGGAGGAATAAAATACCTCCGATGACCCACAAGAAGGTACGCCACCAGGTTCCCCCAAACCATTTGTCCATCCAATTTAATTGTGCAAAAGGATGCCAGGTTTGAACCGGTACATGGGACAAAGTACGAATATTATCAGCGATTTTTCGAATGGCTTGGCCATTATCATCAATCTGTAAGCAGCAGTTAGTCAAATTAAGCTTTCCACATACACCTCCTTCCGTGGCTAGGAGATAGTCTAGGGCCAGACGGTTCTGATATATAGCAGAGCGCATTTGACCTTGCTGGGATGCAAGTAATTGCAGGGCTAGAGCTGTTTGATTTGTAACAATTTCAAGGACTGCTTGTAAGCAAATTATGCGATTTAACATATAAATAGGAATACGATAACCCCAGGATCCATCTTGAGCCCATGTAGCGGGACCATAATATTGAATTATGCGTTCTGGAGGCCAATCATCTCCCCATTGTCCCAAATGTACCTTGGTAGAGCGGGGCTGACGGTGTAATGTATCAAAAACCTTCACGCCTAATTTATGACCGTGATCGTGGGGTAGGAGGAAAAATTCTGGGCGGATTATTCCTAGGAAACAAGTTCCACTCCACTGTGAGGGAAGACGAGTATAAGCTTTATTACCACATACCCAGAATAATCCATTTGGGGATACTCCATACCCCCTTTCCCAAACTCTTTTAAGAACGGGGTTTGATTGGTATGGTCCTGTGATGGTGGAAGTGGTACAATTCCAAAACTGAATACTGCTATTAGACAGGGGTAGGCAATTAGTTTTAAAAACAGTGGATAAGAACCAAGTCAGGGGTTTAGGAAACCAAGTGAAAATACCAGGCGAAATGCGAATCCATACAGCTTTGCAGGGACTTTCTCCTACTGGGTATTTGCCGGCTCGTGAGAGACAATAAAAACCAGAGGGGACGTTAGAGAGAGACCAAGTTTCTCTTGATCTCGTTCGGTTAGTTGTCCAAATTCGGGAAATCATGGTCCATGAATTGAGGGGCTCCCCCCACCAAGGCCATTGCTCTGACATCCGTGGACCCCCGCAGACCCAACAATTGGTTACATTAAAAGTTCCTGCAATTTTAGTTGCAAGATCTACAAAAAGGTTATCTCCCCCAACTGCATTACCGAAACTTACATGGTTATTTGGATGGACTCGAACTAAGTCCGGCTGTCTTAAAGGGACAGGCATTTTCGAGTGTGGAGTGGAACTTTTCATTGGAACAGTACGCTGGTGTATGCAAAACCAGAGTCCATCAGGGCATGGTGGGCCTGAGTCACCCTTCCAACCGTTAAGAGGGAAAGGAGTGGTAATAGGAATCTGTATATAATGACCCATATTATTTCCTTCTTTTTCCACACAAGGGGTATATGGATGTTGGGTGGTATTTTCTGCCCAGCATTTCTCAGGAACTGAGGTATGGGAAATGAAATTACCTTCCTTTCTTCCCCAAATGTGGTCCTGAAACAGGACCACTGTGTCTCTGCATTTCTTACATTTCACACCTGATAAAGACATAGGCAAACTAAGAAAAATCAAAGAACATAACAATAACATTGTGAATCAAGTCTTTCTGCGAAATCGTAAGGTAAGAGGTTTTTCTCCAGGAACACAAGTCCAATCTGAGTTCGTATCAGGGTCCTGAGGCGCCTCTACAGGTCCCTTAAATCTGGATGCGTGCGTCCACCCCTTCTCTCTTGTTCGTGCTGCAGCCTCTGTAGTTAAGAGAACTTGGTATGGACCTTCCCACTGGGGCTGGAGTTTTTCAGTTTTCCAGGTCTTGATGAGAATCCAGTCTCCTGGTTCCACTTTGTGTAAAGTCTAAAGGCGGTGTTTGTGCCAATAGTCCTCTCTTTCGTAAATCTGCAAGAGAGCGTGACAGTGCCTGTAAATAGTTCCTAACAAATATATCCCCTTCCCCCAAGGTGGGACACCCCTCAACTGTACTCCAGAAGGGAAGCCCAAACATCATTTCATAAGGGGACAACCCTACATCTTTTCGTGGGGCAGTACGAATTCTCAATAAAGCCAGGGGCAGACACTTTATCCAAGGCATTTTAGTTTCCACCATTAATTTTGTCAATTGCATTTTTAGGGTTCCATTCATACGTTCAACCCTCCCTGAGCTTTGTGGATGCCAAGGGGTATGTAATTTCCAAGAGACTTGTAATGCATTACAAATCAATTGTTGGATTTTTGAAGAAAAATGTGGACCCCTGTCTGAGTCTATAGAATCCATTATACCATATCTGGGGATTATCTGCTCTAGGAGGAGGCGAGCTACTGTAGAGGCTGTAGTATTTACTGTTGGGAAGGCTTCCACCCATCGGGTAAAGTGATCTATTATCACCAACAGATATTTCCATCTTTGGACTTGAGGTAACTCTGTGAAGTCGATCTGGATACGTTGAAAAGGGTGTATGGCTAATGGTTGACCTCCCATGGTCCCTGTCCTCATTACCTTCTTATTAATTTTTGTGCATAGGTGACAATTCTGCACCTCCTGTTGGGCCAAGGTGTAGATCCCCTTACACACATATTCTCGAAGCACTGTGTCACATAAGGCTTGGGTGCCCCAGTGGCTCTGATGATGCAGGTGTTTTAAAATATTGCGAGTTATTTCTTTATTTAGAACCATTCTTCCATCTGGTGTCTTCCATGTTCCATCAGGCAACTGGCTTGCGCCCAGCTGAGCCATGTCCTTTTCTTCCTTAGTAGTGAAAATGGGAGCCTTTTTTATGCCTTGCCTTATTGGGATTAAGGTCAGCAAACGGACTTCTTGTTGCATGGCTGCCCTTTTGGCTTCTTCATCAGCCAGTCTGTTTCCAATTGCTGTCGGGGTATCTCCCCTCTGATGGCTTGGTATGTAGACCACTGCTATTTCCTGGGGTAATGTCAAGGCTTCTAAAGTCAGAGTAATCATCTGTTCGTGTGCCAATTCCTTTCCTCTTGATGTAATTAGACCACGCTCTTTCCAGATCTTACCAAAGGTATGCACTACCCCGTATGCGTAATAGTATAGGGATTAGGCACCACTGGGTGGCGGGTCTGAACAATAGCATTCAAACTTCTTAGATCTTGAACTAGGCGATAGGATCCATCTGACTTTTTCACTGGGAGTATAGGGGTGTTATAAGGTGACATGCATTCTTCTAATAGTCCGTCTCGTATTAAAGTCTCAATTACCGGCTGTAGCCCTTTTCTCCCTTCCAAAGAAATAGGATACTGACGTTTCCTTACCGGCTGATGACCTGGTATTAATGTGACATGTAAAGGTGGGATGTCCAGACCTCCTCGATTTCCCTCCTTATACCAGACTCTCTCGTCAATCTGCCGTTCATCCTCTTTCTTTAAAGCGCAGAGGTGGACTCGCACTTCTCCGTCCACAGGGAGAGCACCCAAACCTAGGAGAGCCTGTAAGTCCCTTCCTAGGAGGTTAAATCCAGCCGACGGTAATAACAAGAGGTCTTGTACCCCTTCTCTTTCTTCCAGTTTCACTGTTACTTGGGGAATTATTGATACCATTCTGGGAGCCCCTTCTATCCCAGAAATTGTCAAATTACTTTTTACAGGCTCAGTTCCGATTGGCACAGTTATTACACTACTTCGTTCCGCTCCTGTGTCCACCATAAACATCACCTCTTCTCCCTTGGGACCAATTTTTAGTTTTACCAGGGGTTCCCTCTTATATTTGGTCCCTAACATTTGGAACCCCTGACACCCCTAATCTTCTTCCATAAGTTCGAGGGCACGCAATTCCCTCTTGTATCGGGGGCATTCCCTCTTAAAGTGTCCTTCCTCATTGCAGTAATAGCACTTAACGAACCTCCGGGGTCTTCCCTCTCTTGGATATCTTGGATTGTTTAGAGGAAGGTTTTGTTTTCTTTCCCCTCTGGATTCAGCATTCATCTGTCGGATAGTCTGTACCATAACCTTTGTCGCCCTCTTTTGATCTTCTTCTTCTCTCTGCACATATACTTTTTGCGCCTTTTTTAACAGGTCACTTAGGGGTTTTTCGCTCCAGTCCTCCTCCTTTTCTAGTTTCTTTCTAATGTCCTGCCATGATTTGGAAACAAATTCAATTCGAATAAGCTGTTCACCCATTGGTGTACTAGGGTCCACGCCCGCATACTGTTGGACATTCTTTCTCACCCTCTCCAAAAAATCAGTAGGGGACTCGTCTTTCCCCTGGTGGTTCCCAAATGCCTTGGTGAAATTGTGACCCTTTGGCACAGCCTCTCGTATCCCTTTAATTGTCCACTCTCTATATTGTCTCATACTTGCCAATCCCTCGGGTGTTCGTTTGTCCCACCTGGGTTCATTTAAGGGATATTTTTGTTCATGGGGTCTGGGGTCCCCAGGTTGTTCATATTCCCACATGAGGAGGGCAGCCCGTCGAATCATCTGCCTCTCCTGGGGTGAGAATAATGTTCCCATTATTGCCTGCATCTCTTCCCACGTATATGTGTTTGGTCCCAGGAATTGGTCAAGCTGTTCAGCCAGTCCTATAGGATCTTCTAATAACTTTTTCATTTCTTTCTTAAATCCCCACACCTCTGTACTAGTTAGGGGAACATTCACATATCCCGTTCCCCCTCCCGGTCCTCCCATAGGAACTTCCCTCAGGGGATTTAGGCTTATTGAAAATTTTGATGGTCCTGGACCAGTCTGGGATCTTGTCCAGGGTCGGTTTACCGGTGGAAGTTTAGGGTCCGACTCCCTTAATTCATCCTTTTTTTCCCGGCCCCTTTCGGGGCAATCAGATTCATCACCTTTCCCCTCCGGTAATAAGCTTTCCTCGGGCGCAGTAGGCACCGGGGGAATATAAGGAGGGGGAAGGTTGTCCAGAGGTTCCCATTTCTTTTCTCCCGCTACCCTCAATTTAAAACATTTTGTTAAGGATCCTGGCCAGGGAACCCAACAAAATGCATATGCTGACTCTTCTTGATTCACCTTTGGTCTCGAATTTACATATATGTTTAATGCTTGTCTAACCCAATCCTCATCAGATCCAAATTTCGGCCACCAGACCGAGGAACCTTTAATAGGTTGTTTCGACCAAAGGAGACAATATTGGACCATCTTTTTCTTGTTTTTGTCTCGATATCTTTTACTATCCCAATTTTCAAACATTCTCCCCAAAGGGCTGTCAAGGGGAACTCCCAGGAATTGTCCTGAATTTTCAGATGAGCCCTTAGATTTTGATCCTCCCATTTTCCCACCTAGATCTGTTTATCGTTGCTGAGGACCCTCTCATTCTGGACCCTACTCCCTTCTTCTCAGACGCCTCGTCGGAGGTACTGTCCCTCCTTCGGTTACCGCTGAGGTTTCCCTGGGGTTGACCCCTCTCTTCTCGGCACTTCGTCGGAGGTGTTGTCCCTCCTTCGGTTACTGCCGAGTTTTCCCTGGGGTCTATCCTAGAGTCCCACGACAGGGTCCTCACGCCACGACAAAAGCTCTATACCTGATCTATTACGTTAGGTTTTTTATCCAAACAGGTGTATCCCGTTACACCTGTTACCCAATCCCCACACCACAATCGTAAGTCGTCACTTACCGGTGTCTTCCCGGGGATTGAACCGTCACCCTTCTCCTCTCCGTCTTGTCGTGTCACCTTGTCCGGATACCACTCGCTCAAGCCGCCCGAAGCGACGAGCAAGGGACTAGGAGCCGCTGAACTCAGCGGGGTGCACCGCCTCCGATGTCCCTCTTCTCGCCTCCCCTCACGGCCGGAGTGTAGATCCCGGACGAGCCCCCATTTGTCAGAAATAAAACTTCTCACACATGAGTCTCTTTAAAACTGATGACACGACAAGCTTTATTTACAAGTCTGCAGAGTTGGACTCAACTGGTTTCTCACCAGTTAAGCCCCGATACATACAGTGCATTGATTTTTATACCCTTATTGTTTGCCCTTCCCCTTCTTATTAATACTGTTTTAATTGGTTAGTATTGCAAAAGCATTCTAAGTATAACTGCATTTTTAATTATCACGTTCGTTACGTACGCTGCGAACTCTACATACACTAAATTCTGTTTCTCACCCTTCTTATCAATCTTTTGTCTCCTGCATGTCTCTCACTATGACCATGAAAAGATAGGTTTAAAAAAACAAATTCAGCTGAACCTTTTGTCCTTGGCTGCTAGTAAGCTCCCTGTCCGTTCTGGCTTCCCTGTTTATGATTAATCATCACATTTTAACTTAAGTCATTTTAACCTAAATTCTCTATATAACAATGACTAAAACAATGAGAGCAAGGTTTTCAATAAGAATTTTCTGATGCTACGAGATTCTATTTTGAAATTGGTTAATTCATCTTCTCTATGCGCCAACATTCATTATTACAATTTAAAGTAGTACATCGAGCTTACTTCTCCAAAGCTCAATTACCTAAATTTTATTCTAATTTCTCATTAAAAATGTGATAGATGCAAGACTGAAGAAGGTACATTATTTCATATGTTTTGGTCATGTTCCTCAGTTTCCAGTTATTGGGAAAAGTATCTTCTGTACCTTGTCTTTAATTCTTAATGTTAATTTGGCTTCAAATCCTTTTCTTGCCCAATTTGGAATAAGTGAGTCAGCTGATTTAAATATGTCTGGGCTACAATCCCATGCAGTTGTCTTTGCTCTCTTTATTGCCAGAAGAGCTATACTTATGAAATGGAAGGATGTTGTCCCTCCAATACATACTCAGTGGTGATCTGATGTGATGCCATGCTTGACCCTGGAAAAAAATTAGATGCTCTACTAACGTAATGAACTTTAACTTTTTAAATTTTATGGGGCCCTTTCCTTGATTATTTTTTTAGAATTTATAAAGTTATTGGATCCCATTTTATGGTTTGGTTATTCTTTCATACAATAATGGAATATTTGTTTAATCATAACTTCACAAGGGAAGGGGTCAGATTATTAGAATAGTTTTTACTTCATATATTTTGTTTTTTTGTCTCTTTCATTGGTTATTTATGGCTATATATACACACGCACACACAAAACTCAATATAAATATTGAAAAGATGTGATCTGGACAGGAAAATCTCATATTGGGGACAGATGCCACATTCATGCCTACACTTCACAGCTCCTCCCTCACCAAAGTCAAAAGCCTCAAAAAGGCCTTTCAAGTGAAGCCACACTTCACTTGTGTATCTGCAGGACTGGATTTACTACATCCAGTGCTCCTTTTTGGCCTTATCTACATCGGAGAGACTGGGTGCAGACTGAGCACCTTCGCTCTGTCCACACGAGTGACAGGGACCTCCTAGTGGCCGACCATTTCAGTTCTGCGACCCACTCCTATACTCACATTCTGTCCCTGGCCTCGTGTACTATCCCACCAAGACCAGCCATAAATTGGAGCAACAACACCTGATTTTCCGCCTGGGCACTTTCCAGCTGGATGGCATTAACATCAACGTCTCCAATTTCTGCTAACCTGCTTTCCTCTCTCTTTCCCTCAGCTTTCACCTTGTCTACTTTCCCTCAGCTCTCTAACCCCTTCCCTCGCTATTCACCTAGTCATCCCTCCTTCCCGCTTGCTGCTGTGCCTTCCCTCCCTTCTCCACCTATTGTCTCCTACCGTTGGGCCCGTACTCCTCCCCCACACCCCTCTCCCCTTACCATTTTGTTCAAAAACCTGCCGATATTTTTCCATACCTTGATGAAGGGCTCAATCCCAAAACGTTGGTTATCTTTACAAAGTACACTTTTTCACCTGCTGAGTTTCTCCAACTTTGTGTTTTTACTTCTAACGTGGCTTCTCTGGACTTTCATGTTTTACTCCCGACTAATGAAACCTAGCATACCATAGGACGCCTTAACTGTCCTCACAACCAGCGCAGCAACCATGAGAGATCCAAGATTTTGACCCCAAGGTCCCTCAGTTCTTTCACACTGTTAAGTATCTGTCCATTAACCCTGCACTCGGCCTTCAGGTTTGTCCTTCCAAAATGCATCCACCCTGATCATCTTGTATCAACTCTGTCAAGTCCTGTAAACACTTCCTGATTTCAATGAAACCACTTTTCTTTGAATCTCTTCTTGTTGAATAATTCCCATGAAAAAAAAATCTGAAAAGCTGCTCTGCACAGGTGCCCCACTCATTGAGACAGACTTCTCCCATGTAATGCATGACCCCTTTTCTAGTTTGTACTGGACCTGGATAAATCAGTGCTTATTTATTAAGCTCTATGGTTCTGGTTTATAATTTGGTACTTAACTGCTCATACTTTAGCAGAATCTGCTTCTTAAACTTCACAAGATACACCATGTGATCAATTAAATGGGGGGAAAAAAGTCCAAATTTATAATGTCTGGATATCTGATTGTGTAAAATAATGGAAATTCTATAAAATCCACTTTGATGAAATATTGGGTCTAATCCTGCTCTACTCTGGTGGAAGGCTTTCTGCTACAGTCTCCTGCTGTCTAGAAGTAGTGTCTCAACTTCGTGCAATGGGTTGTGATCTTCAGGCCTAAACAGCACGGCTGTCAAAGGAAGGGATGATATGCTAACTTCACAGTGAGTCCAGCTGTGGAAGAAAGTGAAATGGCACAGTGTGTCACCTCCACCATTATCCCGACTTCTGGTATGCAATGTTTTAAAACAAAACTGAAATTATGAATGCCTTGATCTATGCTCTTTTCCCAACTACGACCAAAAAGTAGGTTTCAGTTCAACAGAAGCTTTTGCTTGTAACTAGAAAAGAACAATATTGTTTAATCAAGCATGGATGTATCCAAATGTACAAACACTATATAATACACTCAAATAGACTCATTAAGTCAGTCAAATCTGCATAAAATGATAATGACCATAAACATCAGAAAAACATCATTTTATATTTTAAAGGATTCACAGTAGATGGTAGTGAATAATAATTTAGTGTCAGCAAACTTAAATTTATAGATTAAAAAAAAAAATCAGGTGCCTACAAAGTGCTGCAAAAGACCGACTGGTTGGTTTTAATTGAAGTGACAATTTGTTGAAATATCTTGAGTGACATTTTGTGTATTCATTCAAATAGTTTTTCAGCAAGTTGGGTAGTCAAAGCCATTTGATAATTCAGAGCCTTGCCTCTTCTTAACTTTGTATTCGACTGTATGGTCTCTGATTTAGTTGCTTCATGTGCTCTGCCAAACGCAAAGGTGGGATGAAACACTCAAAATGACACCAAGGAGCTTCACGAGGCAAGATTCCTTATCGGAGTGGTAGGTGCCTGGAATGCACACTCAGCAGAAGTGGTGAAAGCAGGTTCGATAGCAACATTTGACACAGGTAGATGAACAAGCAGGGATGCAGGGATTCTGGATAGCGTGCAGTTTAAACTGGAATGTGGATGGTGAAGACACTGTGGGTTGAAGGGTCTGTCCTGTGCTGTACTCTTGTATGTTCAACACTTCTGTCTCTTGAATACAATCTAAAGAAATGTAATGGATGGCACAGTTGGCAACATCTTTACAACACCAGTGATCGGGACCAGATCTGGGTTCAAATCCCATGCTGTCTGCAAGAAATTTGTTTGTTCTCCCCTTGTCTGTGTAGGTCCAGTTTCCTCCCACTCTTCAAAAACATACTGGGGTGTAGGTTAATGGGGTGGCACTGACTCGTCGGGCCGAATTGCCCTGTTATAGTGCTGCATGTCTAAATTTTTTTAATTAATTCAACTATAAAATATTATAACATATTTTGAATATATTAGCGGTTAGAGAACACTGATCTACCTAAATAGAACTTTCAATAAGAAAGTAGCAATTCTGCAACAACTATGTAAGACCTTCCTGAAGTTTATTTTGTACTTAAAGTAATTGTAATGGAAAATATTTTCATTAAGAGATTCAATAGGCAAGATTTACTAAAATATCAAAGATAACTAACCAACCAAATTTTCTCACATTTACACAAAAAAAGGAATGCCTGATTTTTAATTCAAATAGTAAACCAATAAATGCTCAATTTACTTTGTACTGTAGAAGTACATTTTCTTTTGAAAATTGTAGCTTGTTTTTTGAGCAATTTCTAGTGACACTGAACATTGATACGATTACAGGAATTACATTTTCATTGGATGCTTTTGAATACGGTAAGAAAAATTATTATTGGATGCTGAATTTTGAAAATAGCATCCAAAATACAAGTCCTATTTAAATTTAAAATAGCAACGCTGTATGGCAAAGACAGATTGCGTGCGTGCGTGCGGTAGGTATTGAGTGTAATCAACAATAGGCAGACGCACCAGGAGTTCGAGTTTGGAACCATCAGATTCACATCTTTGGTCGCTTTTGTTGGTTATCCACACTAGAAGCTGCTCGTTTGTTACGATGATGGGGGAACGTAGGCATCAGTTCTGGCTCACATGCTTGAAAGAGAGAAAAAAAAGCGTTTACATTCCATTTCAATATTTAAGTCAACATTGATGGTTTAATTCCTTTAGACCAGCCATTCACAACAGGGACCACAGGAGATTTATATTTATGTATATATTTTTGGGGTTTTTTGAATATATATACACCCCTAACGTCGAAGTACTCGAGATGGCAGAGGTCGACAGCATCGAGTCCACGCTGCTGAAGATCCAGCTGCGCTGGATGGGTCACGTCTCCAGAATGGAGGACCATCGCCTTCCCAAGATCATGTTATATGGCGAGCTCTCCACTGGCCACCGTGACAGAGGTGCACCAAAGAAAAGGTACAAGGTCTGCCTAAAGAAATCTCTTGGTGCCTGCCACATTGACCCCCGCCAGTGGGCTGATAACGCCTCAAACCGTGCATCTTGGCGCCTCACAGTTTGGCGGGCAGCAACCTCCTTTGAAGAAGACCGCAGAGCCCACCTCACTGACAAAAGGCAAAGGAGGAAAAACCCAACACCCAACCCCAATCCACCAATTTTCCCTTGCAACCGCTGCAATCGTGTCTGCCTGTCCCGCATCGGACTTGTCAGCCACAAACGAGCCTGCAGCTGACGTGGACTTTTTACCCCCTCCATAAATCTTCGTCCGCGAAGCCAAGCCAAAGAAGATACACATGTAGTTGGTAGAAGAGAAGAATGGAAGAGAGCAAACCTTGACTATTTCACAGAAGAGAACCCAGAAACATTCAGCAGAGACATAAGGAGGCTGATAATGGTTACCTTAGAGCAGTGGTTTTCAAACTGCCCCTCCAAACTCACATACCACCTTAACTATTCCCTATGCCATAAGTGCACAATGATTAGTAAGGGATTGCCTATGGTGGATTGTGAGTAGGAAATAAAGGTTGAGAATCACTGCTCGAGACCCAATTGTAACTAAAATATTTTGCTTGATAAAAATTGTAACTGGCCCACTTATTTTGGAGTTATGAAACCGTGCACATAATGAGTCAATTAGGTACAATTAAAACAGTGGTTTTCAAACTTTTCTTTCTACTTACATATCACCTTAAGCAATCCCTTGCTAATCACAGAATACCCAAGGTGGAATGCGAGTTTAGGGGGGCAGTTTGAAAACCACTGCTTTAAGTCTAATCAAGCATTTACAAGATGAACTGCCGTGAACAATAACCTTGTGTTGCATGAATTGAACACCTTTATTAAATTTTGGCTTGAGACTGAATTTAAGGAAAAATGTCTGAGGGGCAATGTGTAATAAAAATCTCCTACTCTTTAAAACATTAATGGTGTTGGATGCTGGGAAATAGCTCATGAAATTTACCTACATGAGGATGAAATTATTATTCTGATTGGTGATTGAGGAAGATTTTTTTTTAAAAAGAGAAAATCTCCTTTGAGTAATCAAAATGAGTGTTGCACTCTCATCTCAGAGCATCTTACGTGACCCTCTGCCTTCTACTAACTCTCCCCCTCCCCATTTCTTCCTCACACTCTCCACTCTGCCCTTTTCCCCTCCCACCTCGTCAAGTATCACCTGCCAGCTTGCGTTGCTCACCCTCAACCCTACCCTTTTATTTTATTAGGGAGATCGAGTCATCTGGGACTACACTCACTGGAATTTAGAAGAATGAGATGGGATCATATAGAAACATACAATTATGAAAGGCATAGATAAGATAGAGGTAGGTAAATTGTTTTCATTGGTGGGGGAGACAAGAACTAGGGGACATAGCCTCAAGATTTAGGGTAGTAGATTTAAGACAGAGATAGGGAGGAACTGCTTTTCCCAGGGGATGGTGAATCAGTGGAATTCGCTGCCCATTGATATATTTAAGAGAAGAAAATTAAGGGATATGGGTAAAAGACAGGTAGGTGGAGATGAGCCTATCAGATCAGGCATGATCTCATTGAATGATGGAGCTGGCTCGACAGGCCGGATGGCCGACTCCTGTTCCTATTTCTTAGGTTCTAATTCTGGCTTCTGCCCTCTTTCTTCCCAGAGCTGGTGAAGGGTTTTGCTCCAGTTTCTAGCATGGGCAGTCTTCCTTGCTTGCAAAATGCAGATATGGCTCCCAGGGAGAGAAATTGAAAATGTACTTTTGAAGAGTGATGGGAAGATTGGAAGATCAAATGAGATGAAAATTTGTACTTAAGTAAAATTATTATTTGAATCTACTTTGTAAAATTAAAGTTCCATAATAACAGTGCTATTATGTTCAAAAACTGCTTCATTTAAAAATAGTTCAGCACTTCTGTTAAGAAAGATAAACAGGTAATTATTAATAAATATTTCTAAACTTACGCAATGGTTTCTCTTTGAAGTAGGAACTCTCCAAACTGTCTTCTGCCGTAGCCCTTAAACATAGAATATTCATCAGTTCCCTATTGTTCTGAACTTAACCACTAAATTCCAATGCTATTCAATACATTGCACAATTTTGTGAGCATTCGTTGGTTTACGATTTGTATTATAAAGCTGGTGTTTTGTTACATTTGTTGAGATCTATTAGATCAGCGTAGGCTTTTTGTAAAATTATCAGCTTCACCATTAGTCCTGTTGAGACTCAAAAGATTCTTCAGAGAAAAAATATATACCAAATATAGAGCGAGGAGGAGTAGGTGTGCTCTGCCCTTCAATCATCTCCAGTCAGACAACACAACTTAACTCATAGTGTTCCCCTTCAACCAAACAAATTTAAATTGGGACATACAGAACGGTAACAGGCCCTTGCGGCCCACGAGCCCATGCTGCCCAATTGCCCTACAACCCCCCTCGTTTTGAAGGTTGGGAGGAAACCATGGAGACATGGGAAGAACATATAAACTCCTTTCAGACAGCGCTGGATTCTAACCTGTGTTACTGGCGGTATGGATTTATAATTTGAGAGAATTTGGTAATATTTGGGGAGAATTTGGTAAGATTTAGAGTAGGTTACATACATACACACATTTTAAAACAGATCTTATTTGAAAGACTGAAGAAATACTGAGGATCTCTGGAGAACGTAAGCACATTTCACAAGTAGGTGCTAACTGAACTGACATCATAAAATGAATGACCATTGTTTGGAACTGGAGATAGGCTGGCTACAAGTACCTTTCTGAAGGATGCTTGCAGGTACGCCACTACTGGGTTTTGTTTATCTAAGACAACAACTTGAGCAGGAGGACAACTCCTGTTGTTTGCTGAAGAAGGTGGGGGGTTTTGCAAGTGAGGGAGTCACATGGGCTTGTTGAAAGTTTCAGTTGGAGAGAGAGAGGGAGAGAGGAGAAGCCCTCTCAGCTCATGTGTGACACTGAAAAGCAGTTGAACAGTGCAAGCCTGGAAGAGGTGGTTGGAACTGATGAAAAGTTCCAAAAGCAGTGGATGGCTGGAAATGCTATCTTCTGATGTTTCTCTTGGAATAAGAAGGAACAGAAGGAGCTCTGTCGTAACCTGAAAGAAAGAGGTTACCATCTGGAAAACCCTGATGGGACAAGTTTAATCAGCGAGACATTGAGGTGACTAATGGTGGTACCTCAGTTGTGGAAATCCTGGAACAACAAGTCTCTCTCTGCAAACCCGATAAGAACCTTCCTGAGAGGTAAACATTTACCTTTCAAGCACCAAAGCCTGGTGAACTTTATACATGTTAAATTCTGTGCACAGTATAAGAATTGCCTGAATCCAGAGAACTTGGAAGAAGGAGAAGTGAGAACTTTTCATAAATTTACACACACATTACATTCACGTCCACTTAGAATTAGAAGGGGGTTAATTTGGGTTAGTTAAGTATAGAGTTTAGTTAAAGTTTGATTCTATTTTCATGTTTAAAGTTGATTAAGAATAACTTTTGTTTTAAAAACCACTTGTCTTGGTGAATGTCTATTGCTGCTGGGTTTTGGGGTCCTTTGGGCTCATAACACTAGTGCTGCACTAACTGCTATGCTAAATGTGCCACCCACATAAAGCAGTCTCCGACCCTCCAATCCACTTTGTTCATGCTGACCAACAAGTACCCATCATAAAATCCAATCTTTCAGCATGGTTTTCTGTGCTTTGGCTATTCAAATTCTTGTCTAGCCGTTTTTAAGATGTGATGCAAATTCCCATCCCCACCGGTCCTCATCCAGGATGCAAGTTCCAAATTCAAATCACCATCAGGGTGAATAAATTCTTCCTCAGATCCCTCTCACCTTCTTAGCCCACACAAGCCAATGAGTTCTAGAAATATTTTAACTTTGACCTCATGTACAATCTAAGTATTGTGGGGTGTACTTTGAGGGGAGAACACACAATGAGTGACAAAAGATTATCGTCCCTCCCTCAGAAACCAAGCGCTGGTGGAATGTTGATGACTGAACAAATAAATCAACTCAAGATGCAGCATTATTCACGGACCAAGTTACAGTCGCATTCTCTCTGGACATTACGCTTCAATTCAAGGGAAAAAAAAGTCTTTAGGAATACATAACAATATGGTAACACAGAAATGCTGGAGGAACTCAGCTGGTCTTCCCATGCCCATGGCAGGGAAAAATATAGTGCCCTCCACATTTGGGACAAATGCACATTTTTCCTTTATTTTCACCTGTGCCCCACAGTTTAAAATCCATGATCAAACAATTCACATATGATTAAAGTGCACATTCCAGATTTTATTGAAGGTCATTTGTATTTTTGGTTTGACCATGTAGAAATTATAGCACTTTAAAAAAAAAAACCACATAGTTCCCCCATTTAAAGGCACCAGAATGTTTGGGACATTTGGCTTCACAGGGTTTGTGAGTACTCAGGTTTGTTTCATTGGTGGAGGTAACAATCCTGTGACCACAGAGTCTGCGACAACAGATCAGAAACACTCTTCAGGAGGCAGATGTGGATGTGTCAATGACTACATCTGCAGAACAATTCAGCGTCTACACTGCAAGATGCAAACCACTAATTAGCTACAGAAACGGTGGTCAGGTTACAGCTTGCTAATAAGTATTTAAAAAGAGCCTGCAGAATTCTGGAAAAGGTCTCATGGACAGATGAGACAAAGATTAACCTCTATCAGAATGATCGCAAGAGCAAATGAACTGCTCAAGACCCAAAGCATACCACCTTATCTGTGAAACCTGGTGGAGAGGGTGCTATGGCCTGGGCATGTATGGCTGTCACAGGTTGTAGAGCACTTATCTTCATTAATGATGTAACTGCTGATGGCGGTAGCAAAATAAATTTTGAGGTGAAACAAAACATGTTATTGGCTGAAGTTCAAGGGCTGCAAGCACATTGAATGTCATTTCATCCAACAGCAAGACAATGATCCCAAACATACTGCTAAAGCATAAAAGGAGTTTTTCCAAAGATAAAAACTGGAAAATTCTTGATTGACCAAGACAGTCACCCAATCTAAATCCAATTGAGCATGCCTTCCATATGATGAAGAGAAAACTTAAGGGCCTTCCATATGATGAAGAGAAAACTTAAGGGGACAAGCCCACGAAACAAGCAGGAGCTGAAGATAGCTGCAGTAGATGCCCAGAAGAGCATCATCAGAAAACCAAAGGATGTCTATGAATCACAGGCTTCAAACAGTCATTGCCTGCAAGGGACTGAATATACATACCACTGTTATGCCCCAAATATTATGGTGCCCTGAAATTAGGGGACAATGTATAAAAAGTGCTATATTTTCTACATGATCAAACCAAACTGTATACAAATAACCCTGAATAAATTCTGGAATGTGCACTTTAATCACATGTGAATTGTTCGATTACAAATTTAAAATTGTGGAGCACGGAGGAAAATAAAAGAAAAATGTTAATATGTCCCAAACATTGTGGAGAGCACTGTATATTATCGATCTTTTGGGCCTGAGCAGTTCTTCAAGGTAAAAAGTAGGCAGGCATCTGAATTAAAAGGCTGGGTAAAAGGAGAACAAGGGCAGGGGAAGGAGCATAGGCCAAGAGACAAAAGGTAATAATTCAACATGGATAGGCTGACAGGAGTTGGAAGGTGAGGATTGATTCAAGGAGGGGGGTGGCTCTGTGTGTGCAGAACTGGAGGAAAGGAGACAGAGGGAAAAGGGGAGAGACAGAGTGAGAACAAAGGAGAAATAGGGATAGGTGGGGGGGGGGGAGGGTGGGCTAAGAGAAAGTGGAGGTCAATGTTAATGCCTTCAGGTTGGAAGGTACCCAGATGGAATATGGGTGGCGTCAGCCTGGCAGTGCATGCTCTTTAATCACAGTTAGATTTCCAGGAATCAAAAAATAAATACAAAAATGGTAGAAAATGTGTACAGTACCATGTTTAATAAAGTCTCATGAAGCAAAAACAAATTAAGAATGAGGGAAGCAAGTTTAAAAAAAAGAATTATGTACGTTTTTAAAAATTAAAAGTATTATTTAGCAAAGAGTTAATACTGCAATGAAGGGAGAAAAAAAGATGCCACCAGCTGCATTACTTCACTTTTTGCAAGTTGATTACTTGTTTCACCACATAAAATGAAAATTTCAAAGATCAAAGCAGCGAGTCTTTGTGCATCCTTCGATGCGAAAATAATTTTACATTAAAAGGCATTAAAATGTGCCACCTTTTGAAGTTCAACCCAATCCTGCTGCAGTCTCCGAGCCATTTACGGAATCGCTAACTGAAGCACTGAAACTCTCCCATTGTTGAGAAACCTGACGTTGCAATACCTTTTTTTTGGGTCGTACATGAAGAGAAAGTTGAGTAGTCGAAGGCCTGCTTCTGATAACCATGGAAACTTGTGTTTCAGGTTATTGTAAGGCTGTTTTCTCAGAGTGTACTGGCCCACTAGTGGTAGTTTGGAGAAGCCCTAGATCACAACATAAATATGGTTAAATAGCCGTGAGGTGAATTTACTATGCAACAATAACAGTAAACATACCACTTTTTCCAAGCAATGATTAATTTCAGCATTCGAGTGTAAATGGTTCTTTTCTTCATTCAAAATGTAATATTTGGCAAACAAAATGAATAGAAATATTAACACCAATGCAAAGATTGATCAGACTCCAATGTATGGTGAAATAATTAGAAATCTCTTCAAAAAAGAAACAGTGCAATTCAAGGTGACTTCCATTTTTCCTATCAAACTATTGCAATTTTAAATTGTTACTCCTTCAAAACAGTACTTGCCCTTTTATTTAAAAAAACAGTGCACCATCAAATGTACTAAACAGCATTAGAACCAGGCAAGATGCCTAATAATGTGAACGTGGGCTAAGCACTTTACTATCTCTGGCTATCGTAGATTACAAAGATGTACTCTTCAAAATTTCAAAGAAGCAGCTAAAAACAAGCATCACTTATCCTAGAAAAGCATTTTGAATGGATACACACATACAAACCCAACTGGTCAAAAGAGCATTAGCTTTAGATTAAGAATAATGATGCAAAATGAACATGTGCTTCATTAAAAAAACATTTAATTATATGCAAGATTCCAGACCTTTCTCAACAGTCATTCTCAACCGTGCCATACGACCCCCTCACCACGACCAACCCCCACCCACTTCCCGGGGCCACAGCACAGTTAAACGAGGGCCATGGACTGAAATCATAAAATATTTTGTATGTAGTTGGTAGAAGTACTGAAGAAACCAAAACTTGACTGCTTTACAGGGAATGGGGCCCATAAACTTTGTACGGGAGTGGGGGGGGGATCATAGCCAAAAAAGGTGGAGAATGGCTGGGTTACACCATGACTTACTGGCCATATGTTCTCATTTGGAGATCCTAATAACTGAACAATAAGGT